>NC_090324.1:159973494-160273494 GCF_040869045.1 Eurosta solidaginis | reverse complement strand
TCAATTCAAAACAATGGTTTGTAATGGCAATCAAAAAGTAAAAAGGAAAACTAGAAGCGAGGTTCCTTATACTAGTAGAGAAAAAAAAAAAGTTTATGGACCACCCTAATATGTTATCTTACTGACTACTATCTTAAACTCTACAGATATGAAATTCAAACAAAATAGAATAAGAGGGCGAACAAAAAAAAATTCAAGTACCCTAATCCCTGACTTACCGCAACGATCTTGGATGAGTGGATGGATAATAAAAACTTTACTGCCGTGGTGACAATATGCGAACTAAACGTGTAATAAAAAAAATCGTAAAAAAATTATGAAAACGATGGAAAAGAACTTTCAGGTGCTTTAAAGCCGGCTCCTGGGGCAAAATGTGTGAAAGACGGGGGTAAGTTTGCCGGACGCGTTCCGAAAACTGTATATGGATGTGCAAACTGTGCAGACCAAATTAATTAAATTAAATCAAAATTTCATAAGTTCGATTTAGTCAAAAAAAATAATAATAAAAACGCATGTGTGGAAGTAGGACTATGGGCAGAGCACACCGATAAAGATCGGTGTACTCAGAATATATTAGCTGGCCGCAAAAAGAATCAAAATAGTATTAAAAATAAATGTCAAAAATAGGGAAAACGGCCAATAAAAAAACTAATCAGAGAGATTTCACCAAAACGAAAAGTGTCATGACAAATTAATCAAACCAAACTTCCAAAAAATGAACAAAAAGCACAGAAAAATTAGTTAATAAAATCTTCAAACTAACACCCACAAAAATAAAAATAATTTGATCCAAGCCCTTAGCTTTTTCCCCAACCTTTTTCCTACCAAGAATCTACACCCAAAAAGGAATATACCTATGATTAGCTACATATATAAAATGTAGGCGATAAAATACAAAAGTACAATTTGTTGGAAACAAACAAATTTTTGAAATTAAAATTCGGTGGTTATTTCTGCTGCTGCCGTGATGGTTTGTTTGTGTTGCTGATGATCTCCGCCAATCTCGCTTTTAGGTTACTCTTCCTGTTGGCAGTGTTGTTTTCACTAAATCCTAACGTGTGTTTAATATGTGCATATTTTAATAGCCTTGCCCTATTCTTGGTGCTTTGGTTGCTGGTCTCTAGGGGCTTAACGAGCTGGTAACAATTAATTCTGTGGAACTGGTCGGTGGATGTGTGGCTGGTGTTGTTGTTGTTGTGGCGATATCTTGCTGATACAATATGTGGCTGTTGGTGGTGTTGCGCCGCCGATGCCAATTAAAGAATGATGTGTGGTGGCTGGTGAAAATTGTAATGTAACTGGTGTTGCGCCGCCGATGAAAGAATATATGTGGTTTTTGTATGCATTTTGCCCCGTCTAAGCGGGCAAACGGGTGGTGTTGTTGTAGGCGTGCCGTGCCGTCGGTTTAGAAGGTGATGCAGTTGTTGTTGGGCGGTATGTCGCCGATTTTGCCTTTAGGCCGCAAACCGTAATTTTCAATGCTCTGCCCAGTGCGTTCTTTCCAAAAGGGAGTATCCAGGAACTTCTGCTGCTGTCCTGAGTCGGGCACCGCTTGATGGTGGGCAGAATATCCCTAGCCTTTACTCCTTTCTGCGTCGTTTTTTTTCACGTTTCGCCAAAAACTTTTCGGCGCGCTCAACTTTATGTCTCGCTTTTATTCGCGCACAACAAACCTTTTTTTTTTGTTTCGCTTTAAGCCGCGCACTTCAGACTTTTTTAAATATTTTTCGAGACACAAACTTTTAAATATTCACTCACTCACACTGGGCACTGATAAAGTAATACTTTTGTCCATTGCCTAACGTTGCGTCCTTTTATAGCTACCGCCGTGGCAAGGAACGTTACCCAGAAACGGAAAATTCCTACCTATACATGCCAAACTTTCTTTTCGGCTTTCCCGTATTTTTCATCCATACAATCAGGCACTCATACATTCACACGCTTACCGCTCCACAAAAGGAACACCTACACAGATACATTCGGTTCGTACCTTGACCGCTCACACTGATGCATTCGCGCTCATAGCCTTGCACAAATACACATCAACATACATAATACAGAACAAAACAAACACATAGGTGCATGGCATTCATCAATGTTGCTAAGTTGTTAGCAGCATGGTGACATTTTATTTATTATAACAGCATGATGCCAAGCGCAACATCTTATTTCCGCTGCAACATTGTGTTCACTATCGGTACAATGTTGTCAATGTTAATGCTATTATGTTAATATTATGTTAATGGCAACATTGCGGCTAAGGCACGGACCTGGACACAAAACACATAAACACATAGACACATATACACGCTGCCACTCATTCCAGCCAGTATGAAGACAGGCTATCGTTACAAACAGAGAAGATTGGTTCGAATAATTCCATCCATCTCAGCTCGTACGTATATGCATGCACCATAAGCAGCAGCACTCGCATCGCAAAATCCATGTATTTGTATGTCAGCCTCGGGTATGAGTGGATATCGATCAAAACTAAAACTAGTAACTAAATTGTATTGATTGCATATTTCTATCCATTCTGTTTGTATTGCCTGAGATAGACTCTCGTCCCAATGCAACTTCTCTTTCCACAGATGAAAGAATTGTTTGTTTAGTTACCTTGCTTAGGGTCGCAAAGGGTGAAAATGAGAAAATGGAAAAGTCCACATTTGGATCCCATACCAAACCAAGTGTTTTTGTTATGCTGGTACCATTATCAAACGTAAGAAATTCTTGCCTGTCATCAGCTACAACATCAGCAAAAATTTAATTACTATTTGAGCACCATTTTTTCAAATGAAAGTTTTCAAGCGACAATAATTTTCTTGTTTGGTTTAGCAATACTTTAGCAACATCTACGGAATTAGCGCCGGCAATCATATCATCTACATAAAACCCATTTTGTATTGTCTCTGCTCCAAGTGGATAGATGCGAGCTTCATCACGAACAAGCTGCTGTATTAAGCGAATGGCTAGAAATGACGCTAGTTTGGTTCCATATGTAACGGTATCTAATTTAAATATACGAAATTTTTCATTAGGGTTATCTTTCCAAACTATACATTGAAGAAAATTATCAGGATGTGACATTCCTACGCATCGATACATTTTACAAATATCCGCCGTAAGTGCAAATTTAAAAGTTCGAAATCTAATTAAAATGTCAAAAAGTGGGGGGTTGAATTGTTGGTCCTTTCATCAAAATTGAATTCAGGGATCGTCCATTACTAGTTGGAGCTGAGCAATTACGCGTGGCGTAATTTTGTTGTTGTGCTATCAGCCTTACAAACACAGTGATGTGGTAAAAAATGCATTGGAATTAGATTTGGTTTATTTTCGACGACAGACATGTGATTCAAATCCAGATACTCCTTTATAAATGATGAATATTGTTGGTTAAGTTTAGCATTACGCTGAAAATTTTTCTACAGAGACTTGAAGCGATTTATGGCTTGCTCGTACGATTCTCCTAACTCGCATGAAGGTGATTTGGTTGGCAGGGGAACAGAAAACTCACCAGTTTCTAAACGCTTGTAATTTTGCATGAAATGCCTTTCACACAAATCTTCCTCTATTGTAGTTGTTGGAGAAGATGGATTACAGCTATCTATGGTCCAAAACCTTTCCACTAAATTATTTAATTCTGTGTCGGTGTCATTTTCTGGAGCCATATCGATGGCAGCCAAGCAAGATAATTTTAAAGCGTTGTATGTGAAGGAGCCTGATGCAACCCAGCCTAACTTTGTTTTTTGCAGCAGCGGTAAATTTTCACCCAAGCGTATCTGACCGAGGCGAGGTAATTCAAAAAAGAGGCTAGCTCCAATGAGCATGTCAATGCGCTGTGGCTCAAAAAATAGCGGGTCGGCAAGGCGAATGTTTGAGGGTATATTCCAATCAACATCTTTCAATGAGCGACTTGGTTGGATATCAGTTATAGTGGATGTAACGACAGCCGTCAACTTACCTGTGTACTCTGTAATACGAGAATGCAGATATAAATCAACTATATGATTAGCGGCGAAATCATTTTGGCCTATACCAGAAATGAACTGTGAGGATTTTATTTTCTTATTTTGCAATTGGTTAACTAGTCTATTAGTTACAAAGTTGAGTTGTGACGCACAATCTAACAGAGCTCGTCAAGGAATCAAAGAGCCAGATTTATTCTTTATGTATATAACGGCGGTTGCTAAGAGAACGAAACCTCTGTCCGCAAACGCTATGTTCAGCTGCAGAACTAACGAGTGCCGAAGCTGGAGGAACAAAAGTGGAAGATGAATAGTATGCGTTATTAGCAATATTTGGTGCATTTACTAAATGTGATGATGATGATGGTTTGGAAAGCGGTTGAGCTTGGGACGAGTTTTGGACGGAAATTGTACCTTGGAGTAGCAAGCTATGGTGCTTCGATGAGCAATGTCTACAGTAACCGGATTTGCATTCCTTAACGGAATGGCCTGTTCTAAGACAATTTAGACAAAGTTTTAATCTTTTTGCTTCCCTGTAGCGCATAATTGGAGAAAGCTTCAGAAATTGCTCGCATTGTGCGATCTTATGTTCACTAGAACTGCACGGTTTGCAACCAACCACAGCGGATATTAATAGGATGTTTTTGTTGTTGTTATACAATTTCTTTCCTACCTGTTTTTCCGGCGTTACAAATGCATTTTCGACATTCCCCAATCGTTGACAACGCTGCTCCAAAAATTTAGCCATTGAATCCCAAGTTTGTATTTCATTCGCAGGTGCTTGTTCTTCCCATTTGGAACGAGATTTAATGTCCAGCTTATTTGACACGAATTGAATAAGTAAGCAATCTGCGATTTATTCCTTTGTACCCATAGTTTGTAACGCGCGCAAGTGAGCATTTACTGTATCACTAAGTTCACGATGTTTGGCAACCTTATCACCCTCTACCTTCTTGAGCTGAACGACGTCTCGGATATGAGCCTGGAAATTCAAACGTTTATTATCAAATCTAGATTTTAATAAAACAAGAGCTTTATCGTAATTTTGTTCCGATATTTCCAACGATCGAATCGTGTCCAACGCTGCGTCGCGTAGACTCGATCGAAGGTGCTGACATTTTTCAATTCTAGTCAAATCTACATCTTGATGAACAACGGTGTTGAACATCGAAAAAAAATCTGGCCAACCGACATTGTTACCGCTAAATTCGGGGATTTGTAGGATGGGTAGCTTTTGCTTCGGTTGAGTTACGATAAACGATGGTTGTTCACAAGATGGCCGTACTGTATAGCTGTGCGTTTCTCAGCTTCGTAGAGTGTGCATCCGCCGAGTCAGCTTGGTTTTTACCTCAATGTAATTGTTGGTGAATTCGGTTAAAGAATCAATATCGCCGTCATCAAGTTGTCTGTGCATACTATCGAACCGTTTCTCCAGGCGATCCACTTGCTCGATGCGTACCTCCACTGCAGCCTCATTGAACGCTTGTATTGCCTCCATCGTTGATGCGTCGTTAATTTGTACAATTTGTTGAACTAATGCCTCCAGCTTCTTCTTAGCATCAGCTTGGTCTACCGTTTTAGATGGTGCCATTTCAATGCTTTTGAGGTTTAGTGAAAAAAACGAAACGAAATTTTGTTTTGCTACCGAATTAACGAGTCTTTTAACTAGCAGACTGTATTTTATATGCGACGTTAAAACTTCAACCTTTGCAAATAAATACCTATTCCGCTATCACGTCCGGGTCACCAATGAAATGAGAACAATAAGCGTTTTTACTGTCCGTTTAAGTTACAATTTATTAAGCACAATAGTTTTTAGTTCAACGGAAAGGAAACGCAACCCTGCGATCCCAAAGCCCATCACGCATCCCTGCGTTTCGTTCCATAGCGAAGCATCCCTGTTTTATTTCGAACTTCCAACAGTGTTTGAAAGGCAATAAAAGCGCTGCGCGCTCCTGAATTCCCTCTTTTTTTCTACCACTTTCATCAATCAACACAGGTAAACTGCATCAGCACGAAAGCATTCCGATCGTCGCAGTGTTTGTGCCACCGATAGTTGTAGTGCGTTCAATTAAAATCGTGGTTCAAAGTTACATAATTTCGTTTTAACTTGTTCATTTAAATAACTTTCAAGTATACTTAAGTTAAAAGTAAAATTAACGTAAAGTCGAAAATCTCATATTGAATTCTAATATAAAAGATAAGAAATTTTACGTGTTAATATTAATATACGAACTGAATTGAATTAAATATTGAACTTGTGCCAATATCACACATCTTGCCTTCTTTTATTTCATCCCTTGGATCGACCCTTATAGTCCAAAGCAGGTGAAATCCCCGTTCCCTTTTGTCCTTATTGGTTATCACCAAAATTAACATGGTCCTTGCAAGCCGACTTTGACGGCACCGAAACGCACCTAATCAAAAAGTGATATTGGCAACGCGAGTAGTTCAACTTCGAAAATCAACACGCAAGGCAACACTGCTTTGCATTTTATGATACATGCAAGAAAAACAAGAAGCAGCATCTCATAAATTTTTCATCGTCAAACTGAACGGCAGCTGTGGCAGTGAAGCGTAAGTGCAAAAAACACAAAAAGAAAATATTTCTTAAAGAACTAAAAATAAAGTAAGAAATAGTGAAGAGCGTGGAAAAGTAAAAAAGTTATAGTCGGGAGTGTCGCGATAATAAAACAAATAAAATTTGCACAGTGAACTTCCGCTGCCCAACGAGGGAGCCTAATACGAAAAAGGGCCGGCCGGTACAGACACCTTTGGCTACCAAATCTTAGATTTGCCACTTCATACAGGCGGTGGAGTCACCTATAACCGCCACATAGCAAGCTCTTGCGGATTCCGATCACCGGAAAAAATGAGTAGTCTCAAAAGCATCAAGTAAGTCAGTTATTTTCCACATAAAATTTCTTTCAAACCGTTACTCTAACGGAATTAACGCCATATATATGTACATGTACATATATGCAAACGATCCGCTATCCCCTTAAAAGTGGTCAGCAGTGAGAAAAAATTAGAAACAGTCGTTCTCTTCCAACGTATAGCGTATGCACGTATATACATTCATACATACACATGTAGATAAATACAGTTTTCTACTGACAAGCGGTAAAACAACCGTTTTCCATGCCATATTCTTCAATTCCTCGTTATTATCACTTACGCCGGCTACGAACTACTTGTCCCTTTCTTTATTTCTTTAATGATATGAAAATTAGAAGTTCATTTTCAAATGCTCATAGTTGTTTCACTTATGAACAATACTATCGTATTCCTTTCGTCATCTTAGATTTGTTGTCGCTTGCGTCGGCCAGCAACTACTTCGCCATTCCTTCATGTTACTTACATTTGATTACATTTGATATTCGCATATCGCCTTTGGATGTTACTACCAAAACCTAATACAATTTATGAAAACAAATTTTATGCATACTTCACCGTACATATGTAAAGTACATTTTCAGTCAAGATATTTGTAAATAATCCCCTTTCTGTATGCGCATACATAACATAATACAAATCTAAGACACGCATTTAAATCGACATATGTAACAAAGTGAATAGTTCAAACCAGGCATGCTTAACCAACGAACAGATATCATTTCGTTACGATAAGTAACGCTAATAAACGAAACAAAGTCATTTCGTTTTGTTTATTAACGTTAAGAAGGTTAAATTAACGAAATGATTTTGTTTCGTTTTCTGCCATATCAAAACGAAGTCAAATCGTTTATGTTGATTATTAATTTAAAACTATGCTGGCAAAGCTGATTGATGGCGGAGTCATTAAAGGTGAAAGCATTAGCCAAGCTGATTGCAACTTTTCTCATGGATTTTGACAGTACGAACATTTCTCAGAGTATTTTTGACATTACCACCAACATATTACACAAACAAATTACATAGAGTTTGTGTGTATGTCCGCTCGCTGTTACCACCTTCCGGCTTCACCATGGCATGGCACGACTAAAAAAGAATGACACAGCCTCCCCTGACCAAAACTCTAATTATTTAAAAACTAATGTACTGTGAAACGCCAACTTGGTGTATGTCGCCGTTGCCATAAGAACACGGTAAAAGTTTCACAAATGTAACTAAAGTCCTTTTTTGCTTTGCAGGAAACTGTCAAAGTGTAAATACAACCTTACAACAAAAACAAAAAGACAAACAAATCGTCTGTGCAACAAGGACTATCCCGTCAGGTGATCGCGAACGCCAATAAGTAACACAAAAAAAATAAAAACAATTTCCAAAGAGCCACCGCGTGCCAAATTAAAATTAAAAGATTTATTTTTTTAATATCAAACTAAATTTTTTAAAAAATTTGAAATGGACGCTTTAACCACGAAAGCTAATGAACTTAATGGGGGCATCAATGCTCTTCTCGAGCAGATTAGGCGGCTTGAGATACGGCTTGGGGATATCGAAAGCAACGGTGTTGCTCTGAACTCTAGGCTAGGGAAAATTGAGTGCAATAACGCGAGTTTATAACAAAATCTTGCCAGAATCGATGCGCGATTGGGAAGAGTAGAACAGGGTGACATAAGAACGCAGCCACAAAGGGTACTGGTAGCGGTGCGAACACCACTGTCGGAGCAGGACCTAAAAGATATTGGCAGAATTCCCGACTGCGTAAAGGAGCTGCAATTTTTTGAAGGCAGCCCTTCTCAATAAATCTCATGGGTTCACAGCGCTGAAGGAATTCTGTCGGACTACGACATCGTCAAAGAAATATGTATAATATTTTTGATAGCGAATGGGTAGAAATAAAAAGAGTATTATCGCTGCACTACGTAGACAAAAGGGACATTAGGACTTTAGAGCATTAACTGAATCAGCTAGCTCAGAGAGGTTGAAGACTAGATGAGTTCTGCGCAACGGTCAATCATCAGTTGTCTCTAATAGTGAACAAAATCAAGTGTAATGACTATAGCCAGGAAACCGTGTCGGTCCTTGTGGAGACGTACCGTAACAGGGCACTCGATGTTTTCATAGGGGTCTTAGTCCAGAATTGTCGCGCATGCTTATAATGCAGAAGCCAGAAACACTACAAGAAGCGTACTTGGCATGCCTTGACACCCAGAACCTAACGTTAGGGAATACAATAGTCCATGAAAACACTCCAAATAGAGTAGTTGTCCCCACCAATACCTTGTCGCAAGTTACTCAGAGACCACCGTTACCTCCTCGTCCACGGTCAACATACAACTGAACGAATCGGAACAACACTCAAGGGAATAGCCGGTCATCCCACAACAGATTCCAAGGCAACCAAGGGACGAACACCGCACCTCCTGGATGACCCGCAGCCCCAAAACCTGCGGAAAGAATGGATGTTGATGACAGTGTTCAAACCAGACAGGTGAACTACATGAACCGACCGACGAATAACAAAGCTTTCAAAAGGAGGCCAACATCATCGAATGAAACGATGCCCAAACAGCAGAGGCTCTACAACATGGAAGCCAACACCGCAGATGTAAAAAGTGGACCTTCGGCGTATGCTGAATCGACAGAAGACAACTCTCTGCAGGTAAATTTTATAGCGGACGGGCCACCAGCCTATGTTATATGAGGACCACCGCGTAATCCAGTATACCCTATCTCACTTGTTTGACACCAAACAAAGTATCCCTAAAGTTCTTAGTTGACACAGGGGCAAATAAAAATTGTATAAGACCTGAATTGGCAACTAACACAGTCCCAGTCAATCCACCTTTCTCAGTAACCACCGTAGCAGGACCTGTAGAAATAAACAAAAAAAAAAATCAGTGGGAGATTTTTCCAAAATGCTGGTAATGAAGCTATGGTGACCTTTTACGCACTTCCTGGTTTAAGTTCGTTTGATGGGATAATAGGCGATGACACCCTCAAAGAACTGGGTGCCGTCATAGATAGAAAAAAACATGTCCTTACAATAGATCCCAATATAAGAATTCCGCTCAAAAACAAAGTCATAGGAAGCCTAATTTTTTTCGAAACTAAAGGTGTACCCGACGCAATCCCCCAAGCCTAAAAGTCATGATAGAAAAATATTTTCATTTGTTCGGTCCACTTAACATCAAAACAAATATTAAAACCACAGTTGGAGCTGAGATAAAAACTACTACGATTGAGCCCATATACGCGAAAAGTTACCCATATCCTGCAAACATGAGGGAAGAGGTAGAAAAACAAATTACTGAGTTGCTTGAAGAAGGAATTATACGACCATCCAAAAGCCCGTACAACTAAACTATTTGCGCAGTTCCGAAAAAACCCAAACCCTCTGGTGAAAAGCAGTATGGAATGGTAGTGGACTTCAAACGTTTAAATGCGGTCACCGTACCGGACGCATATCCTATTCCAGATATTAATTCAACGCCGGCCAGTTTAGGGAACGCAAAATATTTCACAACCATAGATCTGAGCTCAGGCTTTCACCAAATCACAATGAAAAAACCGATGTACCTAAAACAGAGTTTTCAACCCTGAATGGAAAGTACGAATTTCTGAGATTACCTTTTGGATTAAAAAACGCTCCGGCTATATTCCAGCGAATGATTGATGACGTCCTTAAAGAGTATATAGGGAGAATATGCTACGTGTATATTGACGACATTATTTTCTTTGGAAAAATTACCGACGAACATTTAGTAAATTTAGAGATAGTGTTTAAAGGGCTTGCGGATGCTTATTTGCGAGTGAATTTGGAAAAAACTAAGTTTATGAGAACGGAAGTAGCATTTCTGAGAAATGTAATCACATCCCACCGGATGAAGGCGGATCCTTCAAAGGTCCAAGCTATAGAGAACCTCTCACCCCCAGAAACGCTTAAGGAACTAAAAAGCTTTTTGGGAATGACGCCGTATTACCGAAAGTTCATTCGAGATTACGCTAAGGCTGCTAAACTCTTGACCAATCACACATGCGGTGAGAATCCGCAGGTCAGGGCAAACCAATCTAGAAAAGTGCATATTAAAATGAATTCCTAAATAACCTACTCGTTTCCTCAGATATTCTCGCATTTCCAGATTTCGGAAAACCATTCAACCTTACCACCGACGCTTCAAACTATGCCATTGGTTGGGTGCTATCCCAAGGAGAAACAGGGAAAGATCGACCCATTGCCTACATCTCAAGTTCTTTAAGTAGAACGGAGAAAAACTATGCCACAAATGAGAAGGAAATGTTGGCTATAGTTTGGGCTCTAGACAACTTGAGGTCCTACCTCTATGGGGCGAAAAAATTAGAATTTTCACTTACCACCAGCCTCTCACTTTTGCGTCAGGAAGTCGAAACTATAACGCCAAGTTGAAGAGGTGGAAACTAGAATAGAAGAGTATAACCACGAATTGATTTACACTCCTGGTAAATCCAATGTCGTGGCGGATGCTCTCTCCAGAATTCCATGCCAGGCAAACCATTTGACAGCACCGTCGGAACCCAACGATGTATCAACAGAAGCTAGAAGTGACGAGGGGACAGCTCACAGTGACCAACAGGATTCTTCGGACCTTATTCCACACGTAGAAGCCCCTTTGAACCTTTTTCGAAACCAAATAATTTATACGGAGGGGAATGCAATGGCTTGTGTTGAAAATCCAAATCCAGGATTCACTCGTCATTATGTGAGACTAGATATATTTGAGAAGGCCAGCTTAAACGAAGCCTTGAAACGTCTAAACCCGGAACTCATAAATGGAATAAAGATTCCAGGAAGTTACTTACAATTCCTACAAGAAGTATATATAAAACATTTCCTCTTATACAAAATGAGGATAACTCAGAGGTTGGTCGAGGATGTGGCCAACGAGGATAGGATTTGCGGTATAATTGAAATAGAACATGGAGGACGCATAGAAAATCAAAAGAAAATAGGGAACAAATCTTGGAAAAGTACTATTTTCCCAAAATGGCTAGTAAGATAAAAAATTTCACTCCTATTTGTAAAACCTGCCTTGCTAACAAGTATGATAAGGTATCCGGCAGTACCACCGATAAAAGAGACTCCAGTGCCGAAATATCCATGCGAAATAGTGCATGTGGACATTTTTGAAATTGAAGGGGAGACATTTTTATCTTGCATAGACAAAAATATTAAAAATAAAGCATCCGTCACTCTCGCCTAAGCTAGCCAAAGTAATACACTATTTCACAATGAGAGGGATTTATGACTCCCTTGGTATGTAGCTACATAAGAGGTTTGGAAATTGAACTCTATCAGACTCCAATTCAATGAAGTGAAGTAAATGGCCAGATTGAAAAAGTCCACTCTACCATTATTGAGATTTATCGGTGCCTTCGGAAAGAAATTAATAACGCTAGACCAAAAGAATTGGTGTATATTGCTGTCGATCGTTATAACACAACAATACACTCTGTAACGAAGAGGAAGCCTAGCAACATATTCTTCAACAGAACCGAAAGAATTAACTACCAAGGACTAACCAACTTCAAAAGCAGGGTCCACAAGGAGATCAGGGAACAAATCAAGAGAAACCAGGAGTTAAGAAATCTCCGATTGAATAAAAAAAGGAAAATAGCTTAGGAATTTAGGCCAGGAGATGAAGTTTACATCAGGGATAAACAGATAAAATCAAAACAAAAGGCACTTTACAAAAAGGAAACGATTGGTAAGGATAATAGGGTGACATTGGTCACAGACACTGGCAGAAGGATTCATAAAGCGCAGATCAAAAATACGTAAACATAAGGTAAAAAAAAAAAGAAAAAAAAAAATATTATGATAATAACAAAAAATAATAATAAGGTCACCACGGGTAGTCAACAATAAAAAGATGTCCCAATAAGGGACCACAAAGATTTGAAATCCTATAGCACAGACGGCACCAAAAAGGTTTCTGCCAAACTTCAAGATCAAAGATCTTTTCCATAACAAGCCACTTAAGCGATTAAAGAGGCAAACCAAAATATCGCAAAAAAAAAAATAACAGAGGAAACGATTTTTCGTTTAAAAAATTTTAATGGAGCACTATTATCTGCCCAGAACAAATTAATTATACGCTTAATAAAAGTGGCAAAATAAAAAAAAATTTCTTTTTTTAGAAGAAGGCGGCAGGATCCAAGGGTAGTAACTTTTAACGCTACCTTTCAAACAAAAGTAAGGAATTACAAACTACCTCCCTTTCATATCCATGCTCTCGGCTCCTGTGGACCTTCCAAGTACCACGATGTG
Organism: Eurosta solidaginis; assembly: GCF_040869045.1. NCBI lineage: Eukaryota > Metazoa > Arthropoda > Insecta > Diptera > Tephritidae > Eurosta > Eurosta solidaginis. Next base: position 160,260,336 of record NC_090324.1, on the reverse strand, counting down.
TAACCGGGGACGGTGGTAGGATATAGGAATACATTTAAACGCAACAACAACACAAATAAATTGCATTTCAATTCAAAAAGTCACACACAAAATTTTAGTTTTTTAATATTATTTCTTCTTTTAGTTTGGAATGATTTTTTAACAATAGAATGTTCTTTAAATAATAATAAAAAAAACAAAAAACAAAAGAAAACAAGATTTACATTATGTAACGATTTATTATTGGATCACCGTCCCTGGTATAAATAAGAAAAAGTGCCAAAAAACAACATAATGGAACACAGTTTATTTTTAATATCTGGCGTGTACGGCATCAACATCTACAACTATGGCTCCCCGCTGGTAACTATTGAGCACGGGCGTGGTTGGATCCTGAACGGACACTTCAGTTTAGTCCATGAGGTCGACCTAAACTACTTCAACACGGGTTTGGTCAAATTGATGTGGTCAACAGAGCACGACATTACAAGCAGGGTTGTGCGGTTTGTGTTACAATTCCACCTAAATCAAACTAAGCTGCATATCGATGAACTACAAATAAGCAAATCACGAAGGGTACGTTCCATTGACTGGATTGGTTCTGCACGGAAGTGGATAGCTGGGTCTCCAGATGCAGCGGATTGGGACTATATTCTTCATTTTTTTTTTATGAATGACGTCGTAATAAACAACAATCACCAGTACGGGGTCAACGAAAAACTATTCAACGGTACCCGCGAGGCAATCGAGAAAGCTAACGAAGCGATTCTCCATATTAACGCTATAAGCAAAAACTTTAGCGACGAAGGGAAGGAAAAGGTGACAGAAGTCGTCCAAGCGCGCCAAATGGCGAAATCTGGCGTAATTAGCACAAATATTCTTGATCGATACGAGATTGGAAGGCTCATAATGGAGGAAGATTCCCTACCATATCAGAACACCATTGAAGCCATAGAGTACGGGTCGGCCTCCGTGTATTCAAACGGTAGCACACTTTTTTACGTACTATCAATGCCAAAGGTACAACCAGATGGCTACCGACTCGTAATAACACGTGCCGCTGTTATAAAGGGACAACACGTTGACCTCAGCTATAAAAAAATGCTAATAAACGAAGTTGAAACGTTTGGATTGAACGAGGATTGCCCTTCGATCAGCAATACAATAATTTGTTTTCCCAAATCCCTGACCAAACTTCGGGAAGACAGGTGCCTAGCTAGGCTAGTTAAAGGTGGCGATGCCAAATGCCACTTTGAACCAGACAACACCAAAACCGTCGAGATGGTCGCAGACTCAACAATATTTGTTGCATACTTTGAAGGTCTATTACAAGGGAGGAACTACTACACATCCCTAAATGGAACGTACGTCATTCTTTTGAACAACGAAACAGTCACGGTGGGAAATCAAACATTCACTAGCAGATCACTACGCACAGCGCAGGCCCTGCCACCGCCCTTGGTAAACATCACGAACGAATGATTAAAATTGAACCTGAACTACATTCATGGCATCAGCATGGAAAATATTAATCAGCTTAAACAACTTGGCAATAATTTTCACCTTTCGCTAATTATTGACGCTCTTGCCTTGGCCATTCTGGCAGCCGTATGCTACATTATCTGGAGAAAATTCACTATTAAAATCAACTTTCCTAGATTAAATCAGACCATAGATCAAGACCAGCCAAGCCATGCAAAAGATCCTTCCGAAAAAGGAGCTCATCTGCGGGAGGCAAATGTTTAAAGGGGGGTACTTAACAAGGGGGCGGACACATTTACTTCTAAGAATGTGCTGACACCACACTTCAAGAAACACGAGCGAAGCCAACGCAGGTAATTGATCCGATATCATATTGCGTAAGCAGACGAAATGCAATTCATGGGATCTGCAGCGTAAGGCAAGGTGCACACGAGGCTACACGTCATAGACGCTACAGGCGAAATTTGTACGCTTTGATGCCGAACACATGTATTTGAATGGAGAGTTGCATACGAGGCGTCAGCTGCATGAAAGCGACAAAGCATGAAATTTTCGTGTAGCTAAGCGTACAGCAATGTTGGTCGCTGAGCGTACGTACGCTTGAAAAAAAGGAAGAACAAGATGTTTGTTTACATTTTTTGTATGCAAATTTGTGTAATTTGTTAAAAAATGTTACTTTAGTTAATAAAAGTGCGTGAAAGGTATATTACCAAAGCGAAAAAGAGTATTAAACAATTCAACAGCATGGTTAGACATTGTTGAAGCGTTTAAAAGGCTAAAAAGTGTTGGAAACTAGAAATCACCCTTTTCTCTAGTCCGCGGTGGTTTAAAATTGCCGTTCATAATTTACAAAGGCACGGGGATGCAAACAACGTTTAATACCTATTTTCCTTTGATTTCGGGGACGGATATAGCTGAAGAAATTTAATTTTTTATTTTTTTCAATAATTGTTTGCTTTTTGTAGCTTCGTGTGCAGATCTTGAGGCGTAGAGAAATTCTAGCTATATGAAATATCTTGTACGCGTCTATGACGCGTAGCCTCGTGTGCACCTTGCCTAAGCGATATGATATCAGACAAAATGCAAGTCGTGTGATTTTCCACGCAAGCGCTAAAATATTATTTTGGCCAATCGTGGGAAGTGCAGTGTCAGCAAATAATAAATCAGTTAAACTAATTTAGAAGCTTAGAGTTAGCTTTTAGTATAGAATAAAATTCAGTCTGTTTTTGGAGATCAAAGTAAATGGTAAATACACTTAAGGACTAATTCAATTAGTTTAATTTTTTCTTAGCAGGTTATAATGGGGCCGCGGGCGGCCCCCAACTTAAATTTTTTGGAGCCCTAGTCCTTGGGCTCCTTAACTTGTATGTTTATTAGACGAAAAAAAAAAATGGCGAAAGGGCCAACACCCAAAAAATATTATTTTCTCAAAAAACTGTTGTAAAAACGTTGGCGATAACAGTTTTTTGAGAAAAAAATATTTTTTGGGTTTTGGGGAGTGTTTTGGTCGAAAAATTTACCCTTTCGCCATTTTGTTCGCAGGCTCGAAAATTATTTTTTTGGGTATGCGTAGTGGAACCTTTTTTCCTGAGCCCAAATCCTATCGAAAAATCGATGGCGCTATATCGGTTAATAAATCGACCTAGTCTAATAAACATACAAGTTAAGGAGCCCAAGGACTAGGGCTCCAAAAATTTAAGTTGGGGGCCGCCCGCGGCCTCATTATAACCTGCCAAGAAAAAATGAAACTAATTGATTTGCCATTTACTTTGATTTCCAAAAACACACTGAATTTTATTCTATACTAAAAGCTAACTCTAAGCTTCTAAATTAGTTTAACTGATATCTTATATGCTGACACTGCACTTCCCACGATTGGCCAAAATAATATTTTATCGCTTGCGTTGCAAATCACACGACTTGCATTTTGTCTGCATATCATATCGCTTACGCTGCAGTTCCCATCAATTGCATTTCGTCTGCTTACGCAATATGATATCGGTTCAATTACCTGCATTGGCTTCGCTCGTGTTTCTTGAAGTGTGGTGTCAGCACATTCTTACAAGTAAATGTGTCTCCCCCTTGTTAAGTTACATGTATTTTGTTTTTGTAGTTTTGTGACTGGAGCAGAGAAGAGAAGAGACGAGAAGAGAGGAGAAGAGAAGAGAAGAGAAGAGAAGAGAAGAGAAGAGAAGAGAAGAGAAGAGAAGAGGAGAGAAGAGAAAAGAAGAGAAGAGAAGAGAAGAGAAGAGAAGAGAAGAGAAGAGAAGAGAAGAGAAGAGAAGAGAAGAGAAGAAGAGAGACGACGGATTTTTAAAATATCCGTTAAAAAGCTTTAATATTTTCGGTGAGTGTCAACGATATTTTCTTGTGCGGTTCAAATATTTATAAAAACTCAACATGTGCGACAATTGTAGCCAAACTGTGTGTCAGTTTTTACGAATGAACGCGGAAGAACTAAAAAAATTTCTGATTAATCGCGGTGCTTTAAGTGCGGTGAGACTGTGCCCCACGTGCAATAACCGAGGCGTTTTGTCGGGAAAGGATTTCATGTGCCGTAAAGTGAACACTGCAGTGAAAAATAAGAAAAATCCTAAAATGAAGTGTTCGTTTAAGCAGAGTATTTATACGAACACTTTCTTTTCCGGCTCCCATCTGAGTGTCGACCAAATCTTCCGCTTCGTGGTATATTTTATAACCACGCCTTACCCTAAAACCCAGTTCTTGGAATAGACTATTTAAACCGCGCGTCATACGATCGTTGATTGGACCAGCTTTACTCGGGAGGTGTTACTAAACTGTGCCATTGACAATAGTGTTTCATTGATCGGTGGCGAGGGTAAGATAGTCGAGGTAGATGAGGCGAAGATGGGACGTCGGAATTATAACCGCGGAAGGGTTATTGAGGAGCAATGGGTTTTCGGTGGAATCGAGCGCGACTTGAAAAAGATGTTTGTAGTACCGGTACCTGATCGTTCGAGGGAGACTTTGCTCGATGTGATTAAGCAAAAGATCGCGCCAGGTACTACCATCTATACTGACTGCTGGATGGCGTGCGATCGCTTGGAGGAACAGGACTACATTCACGCTAATGTGAAACATAGCGAGAACTTTGTAGACCCCACGTCCGGAGCTCATACGCAAAATATTGAGCAAAGTTCCGCGCTACGGAAGAGTGGAAGAACACTTTGAGGGCTATATTGCCGAGTTCCTCGTTCTGCGCAAATATACTAAAATGGGTGAGCGCATTCATCACATTTTCACAGCCGTTGGTTCGCTTTATAACGCCGATAGCAACTAGAGCAAGAAGAACACGTAAGTTAACAAGAAAATATACTTTTCACCGTGGTGTGATGGTAGCGTGCTCCGCCTATCACACCGTATGCCCTGAGTTCAACTCCCGGGCAAAGCAACATCAAAATTTTAGAAATAAGGTTTTTCAATTAGAAGAAAATTTTTCTAAGCGGGGTCGCCCCTCGGCAGTATTTGGCAAGCGCTCCGGGTGTATTTCTGCCATGAAAAGCTTTAGTGAACACTCCTCTGCCTTGCAGATGCCGTTCGGAGTCGGCATAAAACGTGTAGGTCCGGTCCGGCCAATTTGTAGGGAAAATCAAGAGGAGCACGACGCAAATTGGAAGAGAAGCTCGGCCTTAGATCTCTTCGGAGGTTATCGCGCCTTACATTTATTTTTATTTTTATGTGAATATAAATGTATTTAAATTTCATTATATCACAGCCCATTTGATTGAAACCCGATTTGAGGTAGTATCGCGATATACGAATATTTAAGTATATAAATTCATAATAAAACAGGAATCAATAATTTCTTAAATAATTTTGTACAGATTCCATTGCGCCATCGGCGGTGATAAGGCATTGCGGGAGTAAATGGGCCTACAGGGGTACCGAACACCCAAAAAGAATTGGTAACGCGCCCTTGATACAACCTCCCAGATGGTGTGAAATGGCATAGTGAATATACAAAACTTAAGTAAAGAGGTTAATACAATCAATACAGTTCAAGTGACAACATCTTATAACTGTATTATTGTGTATTGTTGCTCATGTGGCAACACTTTTTATTTACTTCATGTGTTGTACTGCAACTCTGTAGCGAGCGACAGGTTTTTTTTCAATGTTTATATTTTTAATAACCACTCAATTAATGAAATTTAACGAAGCGTATTCATTAATTCGTTGTTATTATCTATCTATCTATCTATCTATAAATCTTATAAAATAAAGTCGCTAAATGCCATGTATGCACATAACTTCACACAGAATGGTCCGATTTTAAAACGGTTTTTTGCATTTCAAAGCTTAGCTACGTGAGATGGTACAGTTAATATAACTTGAGGGTATATGTTATAGGGGCATGGCAAATTGCCAAAATGTAGTAAAAAATCATAAAATTTTTGTTTACACAGCTATAACTCATAAACGGATGGATGGATTTAAAAAATTCTGCTTTTCAGTAAAACTTTGAAATATTTACCTTCGATCTGGATCAAAAAAAAAAAAAAAAATACTTGATTCCTTTCTTATATCAACCAAATTGTTTAAACAAAAGTAATACTAATTTCACACAGACGGCTTATTGAATAATAAAGGCAATTTTCTACATTAAGACGCTTATTGGGCTCAACCTTCCCTACAAAATTCGAATCTATTATTATTTCATTAGTAGCTAATCGAATGCCTAATGAAGTCAAAAGCACAATGCAACTCTGTTGGCAGCGTTCCGCTGCCGTTTCCGCTTCTTAGTTTTCAAGGCAAATGTCATTGTCTGCATGGCCGAACGATACAAGGTGGCCGCATCGAACAGCTGATTATAACCTTTTTTATTTGATTTGATACATCAACTACCGGCGCAGTACGATTTTGACATTTGTCCATCGAATTTACAAGTACATGGAATTTTGTTTGTTTGTAGGTATGTCACCATGCTCCCACCTTGTATCGTTCCGCCATGATTGTCTGTCTCATCCTTCATACTAATCGAGCAGTTACTTCTGTGGGAAAGCAAAAAATGTACAATTTCATTAGCAGGTGAAATGAGATCATTAAGTTTCTGTGTGAAAACAGTAGTAACATTTTTATCAAAAAATGCGTATGTGTGTTTGTTCGCTGTGAACTGTCCGCGCTAATTGCTTTTGAGTGAGGCTTGATGCGACACATACATACGAACATATATAGCATTCGCTGCGTTATTTAACTTCGGGCGTAGGTTTATAGGTATGTATAGATGTCATGTATGTATTTTCATATCATATCAGCTTGACATAGGTATGTACATACATATTTATGCAACATAAATGGTTACTTGTTAATGCAACATAAATGGTTAAGAATGCATACATCTATTGAAAAATAATCTTTCGTTAAAAATATTAAACATTTCCTTAAAATTCTTCAAAAAAGTTTCATTTTTTGGTATTTTTGCATGTATCACTATCACTACATAGTATAAAACAAAGTCGCTTTTTCTGTCCCTATGTCCCTTTGAATGCTTAAACCTTTAAAAATACGCAAAGGGGTTTGATGCGATTTTTTTAATAGATAAAGAGTGATTGAAGAGGAAGTAACGGATGAACATATTTGGCTAAAAATTGGTGGAGGGGAGACAGACATAGGCTAATTTTATCCCGATCTGGATAGGGTCTTGAGATCAAAACGTGGACCTGGGTAATCCTGGGATATGTTTGTACAATAAGGGTATCGAATGTAAGCTGTTTATGAGTACTTTGATACGGGGTATTTTTCGTACCCGCGTGTAACTAGGGTCTCGAGATATAAGCGAAAACGTGGACGCGGGTACCCCTAGAATGTGTTTATAGAATATGGATAACGAATGAAAGCTGTTGATGATTGCTTTAGTGCAGGGTAGTTTTAATACCGCTGGGTGACTAGGGTCTCAAGATATGGGCAAAACCTGGACCCGGAAACCCCTAGAATGTGTGTGTAATATGGATATCAAATGAAAGTTGTTGCCGAGAGCTTTAAAGTAATTTTCATTGTGATATTCGATTTAGTTGCATTAACCTGGCAAAACTGATAAATGTGCATGCGAAGCCGAAATAAAGACATAAATTAATAATACCCACATAACTATTTACATACGTCCTATTCGATTTGCCTGGTAATAAGGGATGAAGAAGAATGGGAAAAACTTTAGAGAAGAGAAAAGACGGAAGGGGAAGGAGACTGAGAAAGAGATAGAGTGAGACGAAAATAGAGATAGATGAAGCGAAAAGACGGAGGGAGGAGTGAATAAAAGGATTAAGAAAAAGTGATGAGGGGGAGGGGGCAGAGTTAGACGGAAAAAGTTTATTAAAATGTATGGAGATAGACCAAATTTAGGGCAGAACAACGTCTGACGGGTCTGCTAGTAAATCTTATAAAATAAAGTCGCTAAATGCCATGTATGCACATAACTTCACACAGAATGCTCCGATTTTAAAAAGGTTTTTTGCATTTGAAAGCTTAGCAACGTGAGATGGTACAGTTAATATAATTTGAAGTTATATATTATAAGGGCGTGGAAAATTGCCAAAATGTAGTAAAAAATCATAAAATTGTTGTTTACACAGCTATAACTCATAAACAGATGGATGCATTTAAAAATTTCTACTTTTCAGTAAAACTTTGAAAAATTTACCTTCGATCTGCATAAAAAAAATCTTGATTCCTTTCTTATGTCAGCCAAATTGTTTAAACAAATGTAACATTTTTATCAAAAAATAGGTATGTGTGTTTGTTCGCTGTGAACTGTCCGCGCTAATTGCTTTTGAGTGAGGCTTGATGCGACACATACATACGTACATATATAGCATTCGCTGCGTTATTTAACTTCGGACGTAGCTTTGTACGTATGTATGGATGTACATCACTATATAGTATAAAACAAAGTCGCTTTTTCTGTCCCTATGCCCCTTTGAATGCTTAAACCTTTAAAAATACGCGACGGATTTTGATGCGCTTTTTTTAATAGATAAAGAGTGATTTTTTTCCCGTATTTTATCGAATGTAAGCTGTTTATGAGTACTTTGATACGGGGTATTTTTCGTACCCGCGTGTAACTAGGGTCTCGAGATATAAGCGAAAACGTGGACGCGGGTACCCCTAGAATGTGTTTATAGAATATGGATAACGAATGAAAGCTGTTGATGATTGCTTTATTGCAGGGTAGTTTTCATACCGCTGGGTGACTAGGGTCTCAAGATATGGGCAAAACCTGGACCCGGAAACTCCTAGAATGTGTGTGTAATATGGATATCAAATGAAAGTTGTTGCCGAGAGCTTTAAAGTAATTTTCATTGTGATATTCGATTTAGTTGCATTAACCTGGCAAAACTGATAAATGTCCATGCGAAGCCGAAATAAAGACATAAATTAATAATACCCACATAACTATTTACATACGTCCTATTCGATTTGCCTGGTAATAAGGGATGAAGAAGAATGGGAAAAACTTTAGAGAAGAGAAAAGACGGAAGGGGAAGGAGACTGAGAAAGAGATAGAGTGAGGCGAAAATAGAGATAGATGAAGCGAAAAGACGGAGGGAGGAGCGAATAAAAGGATTAAGAAAAAGTGATGAGGGGGAGGGGGAGGGGGCAGAGTTAGACGGAAAAAGTTTATTAAAATGTATGGAGATAGACCAAATTTAGGGCAGAACAACGTCTGACGGGTCTGCTAGTAAATCTTATAAAATAAAGTCGCTAAATGCCATGTATGCACATAACTTCACACAGAATGATCCGATTTTAAAAAGGTTTTTTGCATTTGAAAGCTTAGCAACGTGAGATGGTACAGTTAATATAATTTGAAGTTATATATTATAAGGGCGTGGAAAATTGCCAAAATGTAGTAAAAAATCATAAAATTGTTGTTTACACAGCTATAACTCATAAACAGATGGATGCATTTAAAAAATTCTACTTTTCAGTAAAACTTTGAAAAATTTACCTTCGATCTGCATAAAAAAAATCTTGATTCCTTTCTTATGTCAGCCAAATTGTTTAAACAAATGTAACATTTCTATCAAAAAATAGGTATGTGCGTTTGTTCGCTGTGAACTGTCCGCGCTAATTGCTTTTGTGTGAGGCTTGATGCGACACATACATGCGTACATATATAGCATTCGCTGCGTTATTTAACTTCGGACGTAGCTTTATACGTATGTATGGATGTACATCACTACATAGTATAAAACAAAGTCGCTTTTTCTGTCCCTATGCCCCTTTGAATGCTTAAACCTTTAAAAATACGCAACGGATTTTGATGCGCTTTTTTTAATAGATAAAGAGTGATTTTTTTCCCGTATTTTATCGAATGTAAGCTGTTTATGAGTACTTTGATACAGGGTATTTTTCGTACCCGCGTGTAACTAGGGTCTCGAGATATAAGCGAAAACATGGACGCGGGTACCCTTAGAATGTGTTTATAGAATATGGATAACGAATGAAAGCTGTTGATGGGTGCTTTAGTACAGGGTAGTTTTCATACCTATTGGTGACTAGGGTCTCGAGATTGAGGCTAAAACGTGGACCCGGGTACCCCTAGAAAGTGTTTATACAATATGGATAAAAAATGAAAGCTGTTGATGAGTGCTTTAGTACAGGGTAGTTTTCATACCTATTTGTGAAGGGTCTCGAGATATAGGCCAAAACGTGCAGCAGGGTAACACTAGGATGTGTTTTTACATTATGGGTATCAAATTGAAGCTGTTGATGAGTGCTTTAATACAGAGTAGTACTAAAACCTATTGGTGACTAGGGTCTCGATATTGAGGCCAAAACGTGGACCCGGATACGCCTAGAAAGTGTTTATACAAGAAGGGTAAAAAATGAAAGCTGTTGATGGCACTCATCAGGGTAATTTTCATATCTATATGTGACTAGGGTCTTGAGATATAGGCCAAAACGTGGATCAGGGTAACACTAGAATATGTTTTTACATTATGGGTATCAAATTGAAGCTGTTGATGAGTGCTTTAGTGCAGGGTAGTTTTCATACCTATAGGTGACTAGGGTCTCGAGATATACGCCAAAACGTCGTCTATGGTAACACTAGGATGAGTGTTTACATTATTGGTATCAAATTGAAGCTGTTAATGTGTGCTTTAGTACAGAGTAATTTATGCCGCTGGGTGACTAGGGTCTCGAGGTATAGGCCAAAACGTGGACCCGGATACCCCTAGAATGTGTGTGTAATATGGATATCAAATGAAAGCTGTTGATGTGTGCTTTAGTACAGAGTATTTTGTACTGCTGGGTGACTAGGGTCTCGAGATATAGGCCAAAACATAAATCCGGATACCCCAAGAATGTGTGTGTAATATGGATATCAAATGAAACCTGTTGATGTGTGCTTTAGTACAGAGTAATTTATATCGCTGGGTGACTAGGGTCTCGAGATATAGGCCAAAACGTGGACCCGGATACCTCTAGAATGCGTGTGTAATATGGATATGAAATGAAAGCTGTTGCTCAGAGCTTTAAAGTAATTTTCATTGTGATATTCGATTTAGTCGCAACAACCTGGCAAAACTGATAAATATGCATGTGAAGCCGAAAAAAAGCATGAATTGATAAAAACCCACATACCTATTTACATACGTCCTATTCGATTTGCCTGAAATTTGGTATATAAATTTGCCTATAATAGTATTTATGATCCTTGTTTCGGGGAGGTAGACCAGAGACGGGCTGGGAATGAGATTAGGACTAGGATAGGGACTGAGACTCGGAGTGGGACTGGAACTCGGAATGGGACTGGAACAAAATACATACCACCCTCTGGGACTGGCAATAAGGGATGAAGAAGAATGGGAAAAACTTGAGAGAAGAGAAAAGAGGGAAGGATAAGGAGGCTGAGAAAGAGATATAGTGAGTCGAAAATAGAGATAGATGAAGCGAAAAAGACGGAGGGAGGAGTGAATAAAATGACTAAGAAGAAGTGAAGAGGGGAGGGCAGAGTTAGAGAGAAAAAGCTTATTAAAATGGATGCAGATAGACCAAATTTATTGCAGAACAACGTCTGACGGATCTGCTAGTATTGTATAAGCACAGTGGTAATCATAAACGAAGTGATTCGCGATCTTAAAATAACGCGATTGTGCGGGAAGAATATGATACAAACAAACCAGCTTTCTTTTTGTATGAGTTTTTAAGCGGGGATTGCCCTTATTGCTTTGAATGTATGAAAATATTTATTTGAAGCAATTTTTTATTTATAATTTATTTGGGAAAATTTTTTTTAAACAACGTGACATCAGGGCGGACAAGGCGACAGCTGTTTCGTTATACCTCGTAAATCTCTTCAAAGCCTTTTCTCCCGGGAGTGGGATTTGAACCCGCACTCCTACGATGGTTCAAGTGTTACAAACGCATTCAGCCACGTCATACCTTAGTTGTTGTAAACCTTATCCCAATTGCCTTCTTTGCATATATTCTTTATTCATAGTCCATATTTCGTTATGCATTGGTAAGGCGGTTTTCAAATAAACTTGGTGTTGTTTTTGTTCTATTTTATAGAACTACAAAGAATTACCAATGTTGTTTATTTGTATGAGTTTTTAAGCGGGGATTCCCTTATTGATTTAGCTGTATGAAAATGTTTATTTGAAGCAAATTTTAATTCATAATCTATTTAATAATTTGGGAAAAATTTTTTTAAACAACTTGACATCAGGACGGACAAGGCGACAGCTGTTTCGATTATACCTCGTAAATCTCTTTAAAGCCTTTTCTCCCGGGAGTGGGATTTGAACCCGCACTCCTACGATGGTTGAAGTGTTACAAACGCATGCAGCCACGTCATGCCTTAGTTGTTGTAAACCTTATCCCAATTGCCTTCTTTGCATATTTTCTTTATTCATAGTCCATACTTCGTATGGCATCATATGGTAAAGTTATGCGTTGGTAAGGCGGTTTCCAAAGAAACTTGGTGTTGTTTTTGTTCTATTTTATAGAACTACAACGAATTACCAATATTTTCTATTTGTATGAGTTTTTAAGCGGGTATTACTCTTATTGCTTTAAATGTATGAAAACATTTATTTCAGGCAATTTTTAATTTATAATTTATTTAATAATTTGGGAAACATTTTTTTAAACAACGTGACATCAGGACGGACAAGGCGACAGCTGTTTTGATTATACTCTGTACATCTCTTCAAAGCCTTTTCTCCCGGGAGTGGGATGTGAACCCGCACTCCTACGATGGTTGAAGTGTTACAAATGCATTCAGCCACGTCATGCCTTAGTTGTTGTAAACCTTATCCCGATAGCCTTCTTTGCATATTTTCTTTATTCATAGTCCATACTTCGTATGGCATCATATGGTAAAGTTATGCGTTGGTAAAGCGGTTTCCAAAGAAATTTGGTGTTGTTTTTGTTCTATTTTATAGAACTGCAACGAATTACCAATGTTGTCTATTTGTATGAGTTTTTAAGCGGGGATTACCCTTATTGCTTTAAATGTATGAAAACATTTATTTGAAACAATTTTTAATTTATAATTTATTTAATAATTTGGGAAACATTTTTTTAAACAACGTGACATCAGGACGGACAAGGCGATAGCTGTTTCGATTATACCTTGTAAATCTCTTCAAAGCCTTTTCTCCCGGGAGTGGGATTTGAACCCGCACTCCTACGATGGTTGAAGTGTTACAAATGCATTCAGCCACGTCATGCCTTAGTTGTTGTAAACCTTATCCCAATTGCCTTTTTTGCATATTTTCTTTATTCATAGTCCATACTTCGTATGACATCATATGGTAAAGTTATGTGTTGGTAAGGCGGTTTTCAAAGAAAATTGGTGTTGTTTTTGTTCTATTTTATAGAACTACAACGAATTACCAATGTTGTCTATTTGTATGAGTTTTAAGCGGGGATTGCAATTATTGCTGTAAATGTATGAAAACATTTATTTGAGGCAATTTTTAATTTATAATTTATTTAATAATTTGGGAAACATTTTTTTAAACAACATGACATCAGGACGGACAAGGCGACAGCTGTTTCGATTATACTCTGTAAATATCTTCAAAGCCTTTTCTCGCGGGAGTGGGATGTGAACCCGCACTCCTACGATGGTTGAAGTGTTACAAATGCATTCAGCCACGTCATGCCTTTGTTGTTGTAAACCTTATCCCAATTGCCTTCTTTGCATATTTTCTTTATTCATAGTCCATACTTCGTATGACATCATATGGTAAAGTTATGTGTTGGTAAGGCGGTTTTCAAAGAAAATTGGTGTTGTTTTTGTTCTATTTTATAGAACTATAACGAATTACCAATGTTGTCTATTTGTATGAGTTTTAAGCGGGGATTACAATTATTGCTGTAAATGTATGAAAAAATTTATTTGAAGCAATTTTTAATTTATTTAATAATTTGGGAAACATTTTTTTAAAAAACGTGACATCAGGACGGACAAGGCGACAACTGTTTCGATTATACTTTGTAAATCTCTTCAAAGCCTTTTCTCCCGGGAGTGGGATGTGAACCCGCACTCCTACAATGGCTGAAGTGTTACAAATGCATTCAGCCACGTCATGCCTTAGTTGTTGTAAAACTTATCGCAATTGCCTTCTTTGCATATTTTCTTTATTCATAGTCCATACTTCGTATGGCAACATATGGTAAAGTTATGCGTTGGTAAGGCGGTTTTCAAAGAAACTTGGTGTTGTTTTTGTTCTATTTTATAGAACTGCAACGAATTACCGATGTTGTCTATTTGTATAAGTTTTTAAGCGGGGATTACCCTTATTGCTTTAAATGTATGAAAACATTTATTTGAAGCAATTTTTAATTTATAATTTATTTAATAATTTGGGAAACATTTTTTCAAACAACGTGACACCAGGACGGACAAGGCGATAGCTGTTTCGATTATACCTTGTAAATCTCTTCAAAGCCTTTTCTCCCGGGAGTGGGATTTGAACCCGCACTCCTACGATGGTTGAAGTGTTACAAACGCATTCAGCCACGTCCTGCCTTAGTGGTTGTAAACCTTATCCCAATTGCCTTCTTTGCATATTTTCCTTATTCATAGTACGATAACTTTTAAACGGGTAAAAAAGTTAACTTCCGCTTTCGGATTCGCAGTCTAGACGTAAATATGCGTTTTTTGATACCTCCGTCAAGGACTTTGGTCCAAATTTCGGTGGGTACCATAAACTGAACTACTACCATTCCTTGGATACCAATGATTTTTTCTTTTTCTTTTCTTTATTCATTATTAGTATACCCTTTTTTTATCGATTTTATGCCATTTTAACAGGCATGCTTAACGAACGAAACGATATCATTTCGTTACGATAATCAACGTTAATAAACGGAACGAAGTGACTTCGCAGGCATGCTTAACGAACGAAACGATATCATTTCGTTACGCTAATTTGACGATCTTAACGTTAATAAACGGAACGAAGTGACTTCGTTTCGTTTATTAACGTTGATTATCGTAACGAAATGATATCGTTTCGTTCGTTAAGCATGCCTGCATTTTAGAATATGGCATCGAATTTTTTTTTTTTTTTTTTCAAAAAAAAAAGTATAGTTTATCCTAAGAAGAAATTAAAAATTGCTGCTTCTGGTTGAGCAACGGTTAGGTTGTCAAAATTTTACTAAATACTCTTAAATGATTAATTTTTGCTGCCAGTCAAAGTATTGGTCGTCAAGATGGTATTCCACCCTTTTTACGCCTGCTGCCAGTCTTATTCCACTTGCACACTTATTCCACTAACACTGCCTTGCGTATCCTCTTTAATTACCACTATCGGTTAATTTTCGGTGAGTGTAATAACCAAATGCCTTAATTCTATTAATAAAATGAAATCAGTTGCATCCGTTTGACATAGAGCCTCGATGGAGTTATCAGCCGTATCACCTTATCGTGCTTTTAAAAATTGCTTGAGGAGTAGAAATACTTCGAAACTCCTTTTTATTAAATTGGTAGGACACAGGGTCTTAGAATTCTGCTTGAAAATAGCAGTCACGCTTGCTAAATCTCCTGGCATCTTCTCCTTGAAACTACTTGTTGAGTGTTCAAATCGAATTGATTTTCTTTACTGAACAATAGCCTCCTTTATACTAATATTTCTTATATATTATTTGCATTAAAATCCCTTTTTTCATCAATACTTAGAAACTAAATGTATATAAATTCATATATGCAAATCAGCATATGTTATGTACCGCAATAACCTATTTAGATACATATGTTCATAAGTACATACATGTGTGTACTTTGGTCAATGTAACAATTTGACAAACGTAAACAAATATGAATCAGATATGCAAGTATGCATATGTTGAATTCAAGTGGCTTTCAGTCTTTATTTTGGGTATTGGTATTTTGCTACATGTAAGTATGTATGTATAAGAGAATTGAATGCAGTGAAAGTAGAATGCATTTCAAGTCACCCTACAAAGGTTTGCGATATTATATCCTTAAACAAAACAAAGCATTCTGCAAGGCCGCATCCTTTGATTAACGAAACCCAGTCCAGGGATGAAATGTAGCTGTTTAGGCCAGTGGCCTAATCAATTTCTTACCGGGTAGCCACCCACGACTTAACTATTTTTACGTTTGTCAGCAAGCAACGGCTAACTTCCAATCGTCCTCTTGATCCAGCATTTTCTTTCGTTGAGAGAGAAAATTTGAGGTTCTGTGGCGATTTGGAAGTTGCCGTCGGCGCTAATTTAGTTTGCAAGGCAACAAGTCACCCACCAGCTGTTTCTGCGTTCGATTTTGGAGTTTTCATTTACAAAAAAAACGTAAGTTCCTAAATTCCTTTATTGTGATATTTAATTAATTCATATTGATGAAATAAAGACATATTTTAATTATTATACACATTTTTTATGTATAAATACTAATTATCTTGTTTTTATTTCTTTTTCTTGGTTTCTTCCCGCCAATTGTGTTCATGGTTCTTCGTAGCCGTACGTGAAAAAATAGAGCTTTGATATCAAGAAAAGCCAAGCCAAATACATATATACATGCATATTCATCCTACTCACACATACACCAAAAAATTAAAATACAGGTGAATTTTTCTGTTTTATTGTATAATTGAATAAAATAAGAAAACGAAATAAAAGGTGTTTAAGTGATTTCCGCGGATTTTCCAAAAAATATCATTTCAAATTGTTCGCGAATGATTTGGTGTTTTTTGTTTTTTTTTTGTCTTCCAATACCAATTTGTATGTAAAGATCTTCGGCTAGCGCCATCTTTATAGTGTCCGTCCGAACGGACATAAACAAAACAAAAAGTGGTAATTTAATTATTTTGCAGTGAGTGCTTATTGGGTTTTTCCAAATTAATTCAATTAAATATATGAACAAGTGTCCAAATTAATAGTTTTCATAATCGTTTTAACGCGCTGCATTGTTTGCCAATTACGTTTTTTTGGCGGCGCCAACATACGGCCTAAATTGCCCATTGGATACTGTTTTTGTTTTCCAACAACACAGCACGGCACTATTCATTTCAATTGAATTAATTCACAGCCGGCCACACAAATACTAAAATAATTGCATAAGTGTGTGCAACAATTGAGTGACAACTCCCCACAGTGTGCTAAAAGAAAATGTGGACTGTGAAGTTCCAAATTAAAAACGGCTCTGGTTATTTGATTTCAAGCTAATCCTAACAATATTTACTTATATTCATATAACTAAGAACGTGGAGGTCGAGCTAGCCAGATACAAGTTTTTATAAAAGTAGGTATGGTGTTTCTTCAATGCAAAATTTACTTTAAAAAATCATTTTTCATTAAGAAAGAACTACAAAACAAAGTAAATGTAAAGATAGAAATATATATTTTCACAACATAAAGTTATTCAATAAAAAAAAATGTATAAAAATTAATAAAACTAAGTAGAACGTATAAAAAGTTACTTATATTAAATTGTCAATATTTATTAATAATTAATTAATTATAATTAATTATTAATATTTAAATTGTCAATATTAATATGTGTGTTCAAAGGAACTTTGTTGAAACTAATTAACATAATACAGATCTGGCATCACCATGCGGTATAGACAAAATTTTCTCCACTCTATACTGTATCTATTTTCCCCTTCTTCTTCCGGTGAATTATAATAAAGGAGAACACATTGAATTTAGACTTATATGGAATCCATCACAGGTTATGGGCCCAGCACGCTTCCACTGCGCCTAGGAAGTGCACATAAAGTCGCAACCGCAAAATTGAGTCTCTAAGTACAATTCATAAAGCAGAATCGTAAGTTGAAATCTTTTCTTCAGTATACAAGTATTCATTTTAACCTTCGCACGTTGGCGCACACCATTTGCCTTATGCAAGCACCCGAGAGTTTTCGAAAAGCTCATACCGTTTAACTGCGCACACGCCAAAAAAATAAAGTGTTATACACATAGAAAAAGCTCACTCCTTCGCAAGAACAAAATCAATCGCTAAAAACACAGAGCAAATTGAAAGCTAATAGAAGTATACAGAAAGGTAGCACAATTGTACGACTGACAGCCAACGAAAAGTAAAACAGAAGAAACAAAGATAATTACAAAGGCATCATAGCAATCACAAAGTGAAGGTAAAAATATAGAAATAAAATAGAAGAAAAATATGAAAGACTTGGTGAAAAACTAAGCAAATGAAGAGTGAAGAAAACAAGGAACCAAAACAAAACGGCCAAGCAGAAGAAGCAAATCGTGAACAAATCCAAGCTCAGCAAACATCAGTGTCTAATTCAACGCCGGTGCTGCAATCCAAAATGAGCTTTACAACAGTGAAAATTTAACCACTTTGCAAAGATAACTTTGACAAAAATGATGCGTGGAAGTATGTGAACGGTAGCTGTGTCAAACCAGCGTCACCACCCGCAGCAGTTAGTGAATGGGAAGACAACGATGCCAAAGCAAAGTCTGACTTGGTGCTATCAATGAGCCCACCCGAATTGCAGCAAATAAAGCACTGTCGCACATCAAAAGACATTTGGGACAAACTGCATTCCGTTTATCAATCGCGCGGGCCAGCGCGAAAAGCTATGTTACTTAAGTCACTCATACTGCACAAAATGTGCCCTAATGATGACATTCGGGAACATCTACGAAAATTCTCCGATATAGTCGACAAGCTAGTAGAAATGGATTTAGTTGTCATAGAGGAGCTTTTGACTGTCCTGCTCCTGTACAGCATTCCAAACGAATTTGAAACCTTTAGAATCGCCATCGAGTCCCAGGAAAAGCTACCGAAATTAGAAATCCTGAAAGTGAAATTGCTTGAAGAGTTTGAGGCACGCAACAGAAATGGCACGGCAACGCATAAAGATGTCCTATACGCGAATAGAAGCAGCGGAAGCAAGAAACCCAGCAATTATCAGCATTCAAACAATTCAGACCAAAAAAGGGCCACCTTTAAATACGCATGCCATACTTGCGGAAAGATTGGGCACAAGGCTAGGGAGTGCAAATCTAAGGCATTTAAAAACAAAGGTCAGAGACGAAACCAGAACGATTCAACGTGTAATGCAGAAGAAGTGGTCTTAGGCGCAAGGAACGTTCACGCAAGTGACAAATGGTGCCTCGATTCGGGTGCATCGTCCCACATGTGCTCGTCTAACGCGAAATTCCAATCCCTTGAAGAATCGACCGGCAAGACATTATCTTTAGCCAATAATAGTCTCACGAAAATAGCAGGTCACGGAATAGTAAAGGTCACGTCAAATACAGGCTGCAACGTTACATTGAAGATACTCTATACGTACCGGACCTGCGTAAAAATTTATTGTCAGTGTCAAAAATGACTCAGCACGGTCTCGACGTAAACTTTACGGGAACAAAAGCCATCGTAACAAACAAATCGACAGGCGCAAAAGTTTTCATAGCAGAGCGTGAAAACAACTTGTACTACGTCGAAGAACAAGCTGAATCGGCAGCGATAGCCAGCCCTAAAATAACGACGCTCCAGGATTGGCACGAAGCATTCGGCCACCTAAACGAAAAAGACCTCAAAGCAATCATCGAAAAAAGAAAAGTTCTCGGTGTTAACGCAAATACCAAAACGAGTATAACAACGTTTACTACCTGCATTCAGGGAAAGCAAGCTCAGCAACCATTTCAAAAATCGAGCCGCACTACCAAAGACATTCTAGAGTTAGTGCACAGCGACGTATGCTTGCCCATGAAAACACAATCATTCGCAGGGTCGCGATACTTCGTCACGTTTATCGATGACAAGAGCAAATGGTGTATAATATATTTTTTGAAACACAAAAGCGAAGTCATAGATAAATTCAAAGAGTACAAAAGTTTGGTCGAAACCCAGTCAGGCAAAAGAATAAAATGTTTGCGCAGCGACAACGGTACCGAGTACACATGTAACGCTATGAGAGATTTTTTGAAAGCCGAAGGCATACGGCAAGAGTTTACTATTGAGTATACGCCACAGCAGAACGGAGTAGCCGAGCGCAAAAACATAACCATTTTAGAAATGGCTAGATGCATGTTAATCCAATCTGGCCTCCCGCCGGCTTATTGGGCAGAAGCTGTCAACACGACGAATTATTTGCGCAATCGTTGCCCATCGCAAAGTTTAAATGGTGAAGTACCATACAAAATATGGACTGGGAAGGCCCCACATGGTGGTTACTTACAAAAATTTGGCTGCATTGCATACATGCTAGACAAAACGACGAACAAATGTAAATTTAAATCAAAGTCGATAAAATGCATATTCGTAGGCTATTCTGAAACGTCGAAAGGTTACCGCCTGTGGGATCCCAACTCTAGAAAGGTACGTCGCAGCAGGGACGTCGTATTTACTTCGCAGAATAAGCCAGATACGTACGAGGAATTTTACACAAACGATATCGAAATGCAATTGCAACCGAAACCGAATAAAACAAAAACACAGATCGACGTATGTCCAACAGAGCAGCCACAACCAAACGAAGAAATAAAGGGTTCTCCCGCAGTAAACGATATCCGAGCAATGAAACGAGGGAGAGGTCGCCGAAAGAAAATACGGACCAAGTCGCGTGGCAGACCACGGTTGGAGCACAACATGGTACCGGTCATTGAAACACCCTCGAGTGACGAAAGTTCGGCAAATGATGAAAATGCACAAATCGAAGATAGTCCTTATAGCACAGCATTGATACAAAGTACAGATCCAGGAAACCACGCAGAAGCACTTGCTAGTCCCGAAGCAACCGAATGGAAAAAGGCCATGCTAAAAGAATATCGCACACTTCTCGCAAACAATACATGGGAAATAGTAGATCGTCCTGTTGGGAAGAAGGTCGTAGAATCAAAATGGGCGCTACGCACCAAATACAAGTCAGATGAAAGCGTTGAAAACAGGAAGGCTAGACTTGTAGCGAAAGGATTCACCCAGAGAGCCGGTATTGACTACAGCGAGACCTTCGCACCTGTAGCCAGGCCTAACACTATCCGCTCAGTTATGGCCATTTCTGCAGAAATGGGTTTGGAAGTCCACCAACTCGATTTTGTAAGTGCGTACCTTAATGGAACCATTGAAACCGAAATTTATATGACCCTCCCCGACGAATTGCATAAGGTAGTAGGTCACACGGAAAGCGCCAGATATGCTGAAAATAAAGTTTGTTTACTGAGAAAAGCAATATACGGCTTGAAACAGTCAGGCGGACTGTGGTACCAAAGGCTGGACAATAAATTACAGAGCATGCACATGAAGGCGTCAAAAAGCGATCCATGCCTGTACATACATCGCGAAAACGGCACCACTACCCTAATCGCCATATACGTTGACGACCTGATCGTAGCCTCGAACAGTAGGCAAAAGTTAACACAAATAAAAGCTGAACTCGCCTCCACGTTTGAAATGAAAGATTTTGGCCCGATAAAGATTTGCCTCGGAATCGAATTCAACCAATGCCTGAAATCGAACACTATTACAATGAGCCAATCGAAATATATTGCACACTTACTAAAAAGGTTTGAGATGAACGACTGCAAACCAGTCAGTACGCCCGCTAACTCGAGCATAAAACTGTCTAAAGAAATGTCGCCAAAGACAGAAGAAGATGTTCGTTCTGCAAGTAAGTTGCCATATCAGAACCTAGTGGGATCACTCATGTATCTCGCCGTATCAACAAGACCAGACATCGCCCATGCAGTCAGCGTGTTAAGCCAATTTAATACCAGCTACGGAACAGCACACTGGGTCGCAGCAAAACGCGTATTGCGCTATTTAAAGGGCACACAAAATCACGGAATCTGTTATACTCGCACCACTGGTCCTTCATTAACGGGATTTGCTGACGCTGATTGGGGATCCAACGTAGACGACAGACGGTCATACACCGGCTTTGCATTCACATTAGCCGGCGCAGCCATTAGCTGGGAATCCAGAAAGCAACGAACCGTGGCCGTCTCGAGCACCGAGGCTGAGTACATGGCCATCTCCGACTCAACAAAAGAAGCCATACACCTGAAACGTTTGGTGAATGATATATTGGGCAAAGACCAACCAGTAGTTATCTTCAATGACCACCAGAGTGCCGGCAAGTTAAGCAAAAATCCGATATTCCACAATCGCACGAAACACGTCGACATCCGTTACCATTTCGTCCGAGAATCAGTCGAAAGAAAAGACATTACCATAAAATACATGAGCACAGAGGAAATGCCTGCAGATGTCCTGACAAAAACCTTGACTTCAAGCAAGCACCTCAATTCCGTTAGAAACCTAGGCATAAAACCAATAATTTAGAAACTTTGGAATTTGATGATTTATATATATATGTTTGTACAAATTGAATTAGTAAGCATAATGCAATGTAAAAAGTAACTTGTATGCATATGTACGTTTATCTATTTTAAATCAACTCATTAATGACGTCAGATCTGAGGGAAAGTGTTGAAACTAATTAACATAATACAGATCTGGCATCACCATGCGGTATAGACAAAATTGTCTCCACTCTATACTGTATCTATTTTCCCCTTCTTCTTCCGCGTTTAATTGCGACTTATATGGAATCCATCACAAACTTAATAATACTAACTAAAACGTATTAAAAGTCACTTTAACATTGCACCATATTGTTGTTATTATGTGCCCAAAAAGTACCATGGACTTTTCCTTTTGCTTTCACTGTTGATTTTAGTGAGTGACAAGCGAAAGCAAACGATCGTGATCGCACATCGTTAGTGTTTGTGTGAAAATACGAACTCAAATTGCACAATGTGCAACTTTTGGACGGCTCTGAATTAATTTATTACCACTTATTTAAGAAAAACACCAAAATCACTCCCGTCGAGTTTATTTCCGTAATTATTATTGTTGAAAACAATTTAAGTTAAAACAAGTAAGGAAGGCTAAGTTCGGGTGTAACCGAACATTACATACTCAGCTGAGAGCTTTGGAGACAAAATAAGGGAAAACCACCATTTAGCAAAATAAACCTAGAGTAACTCTGGAATGTGTTCGTATGAAATGTGTATCGATGGAAGGTATTAAAGAGTATTTTAAAAGGGAGTGGGCCATATTTCTATAGGTGGATGCCATTTCGGGATATCGCCATAAAGGTGGACCAGGGGTGACTCTAGAATGTGTTTGTACGATATCGGTATCAAATGAAAGGTGTTAATGGGTATTTTAAAAGGGAGTGGGCCTTAGTTCTATAGGTGGGCGCCTCTTCGAGATATCGCCATAAAGGTGGACCAGAGGTGTCTAGAATGCGTTTGTACGATATGGGTATCAAATTAAGGGTGCTAATGAGTATTTTAAAAGGTAGTGGGCCTTAGTTCAAAAGGTGGACGCCTTTTCGAGATGTCGACCAAAATGTTGACCAGGGTGACCCAGAACATCATCTGTCAGGTACCGCTAATTTATTTATATATGTAATACCACGAACAGTATTCCAGATTCCAAGGGCTTTTGATTTCGTCCTGCAGAACTTTTTCATTTTCTTCTACTTAATATGGTAGGTGTCACACCCATTTTACAAAGTTTTTTCTTAAGTTATATTTTGCGTCAATAAACCAATCCAATTACCATGTTTCATCTATTTTTTCGTATTTGGTATAGAATTATGGCATTTTTTTAATTTTTCGTAATTTTCGATATCGCAAAAGTGGGCGTGATCATGGTCGGATTTCGGCCATTTTTTATACCAAGATAAAGTGAGTTCAGATAAGTACGTGAACTAAGTTTAGTAAAGATATATCGATTTTTGCTCAAGTTATCGTGTTAACGGCCGAGCGGAGGGACAGACGGTCGACTGTGTATGAAAAATGGGCATGGCTTCAAATCGATTTCGCCCGTTTTCACAGAAAATAGTTATCGTTATAGAATCTATGCCCCTGCCAAATTTCACAAGGATTGGTAAATGTTTGTTCGACTTATGGCATTAAAAGTATTCTAGACGAATAAAATGAAAAAGGGCGGAGCCACGCCCATTTTGAAATTTTCTTTTTTTTTGTATTTTGTTGCACCATATCATTACTGGAGTTGAATATAGGCATAATTCACATACTGTAAAGATATTAAATTTTTTTATAAAATTTTACTTTAAAAAAATTTTTTTTTTAAAGTGGGCGTGTTCGTCATCTGATTTTGCTAATTTTTATTTGGCACACATATAGTAATAGCAGTAACGTTCCTGCCAAATTTCATCATGTTATCTTCAACGACTGCCAAATTACAGCTTGCAAAACTTTTAAATTACCTTCTTTTAAAAGTGGGCGGTGCCACGCTCATTGTCCAAAATTTTACTAATTTTCTATTTTGCGTCATAAGGCCAACGCACGTACAAGGTTTCATCGCTTTATTCGTCTTTGATAGTGAATTATCGCATTTTTTCTGGCTTTCGAAATTTTCGATATCAAAAAAGTGGGCGTGGTTATAGTCCGATTTCGTTGATCTGAGATGATGTCCCAGGAACCTACATACCAAATTTCATCAAGATACCTCAAAAGTTACTCAAGTTATCGTGTTTACGGACGGACGGACATGGCTAAAAGAATTTCTTTTTCGCCGAGATCATTTTGATATATAGAAGTCTATATCTATCTCGATTAGTTTATGCCGTTATGGATTACCGTTATGCAAACAAAGTTAATATACTCTCTGAGCTCTGCTCAGCTGAGTATAATAATAGCGATTTGCGATCGCATTATTAAAAACAAGTGTAAAGAAAAACAAGAAAGGAAGGCTAAGTTCGGGTGTTACCGAACATTACATACTCAGTTGAGAGCTGTGGAAACAAAGTAAGGGAAAATCACCATGTTGTAAAAAGAACCTAGGGTAACCCTGGAGTGTGTTTGTATGACATGTGTATCAAATGGAAGGTATTAAAGAGTATTTTAAGAGGAAGTGGGCCATAGTTCTATAGATGGACGCCATTTAGGGATATCGCCATAAAGGTGGACCAGGCCTGACTCTAGAATTTGATTGTACGATATGGGTATCAAATGAAATGTGTTAATGATAATTTTAAAAGGGAGTGGGCCTAAGTTCTATAGGTGGACGCCTTTTCGAGATATCACCATAAAGGTGGACCAGGGGTGACTCTAGAATTTGTTTGTTCGATATAAGTATCAATTGAAAGGTGTTAATGAGTATTTTAAGAGGGCGTTGGCCTTAGTTCTATATGTGGACGCCTTTTCGAGATATCGCCATAAAGGTGGACCAGGGGTGACTCTAGAATTTGTTTGTACTATATGGGTATCAAATGAAAGGTGTTAATGAGTATTTTAAAAGGGAGTGGGCCTTAGTTCTATAGGTGGACGCCTTTTCGGTATATCGTTATAAAAGTGGACCAGGTTTGACTCTAGAATGCGTTTGTACAATATGGGTATCAAACGAAAGGTGTTAATAAGTGTTTTAAAAGGGAGTGGGCCTTAGTTCTATGGGCTGGACGCCTTTTCGGGATATCGCCATAAACGTGGACCAGAGGTGACTCTAGAATGCGTTTGTACAATATGGGTATCAAATGAAAGGTGTTAATGAGTATTTTAAAAGGGCGTGGGCCTTAGTTCTATAGGTGGACGCCTTTTCGAGATATCGCCATAAAGGTGGACCAGGGGTGACTCTAGAATTTGTTTGTACAATATGTGTATCAAATAAAAGGTGTTAATGAGTATTTTAAAAGGGCGTGGGCCTTAGTTGTATAGGTGCACGCATTTTCAAGATATCGCCATAAAGGTGGACCAGGGGTGACTCTAGAATTTGTTTGTTCGATATGGGTATCAAATGAAAGGTGTTAATGAGTATTTTAAAAGGGAGTGGGCCTTAGTTCTATAGGTGGATGCCTTTTCGAGATATCGCCATAAAGGTGGGCCAGGGGTGACTCTAAAATGTGTTTGTACGATATGAGTATCAATTGAAAGGTGTTAATGAGTATTTTAAGAGGGCGTTGGCCTTAGTTCTATATGTGGACGCCTTTTCGAGATATCGCCATAAAGGTGGACCAGGGGTGACTCTAGAATTTGTTTGTACTATATGGGTATCAAATGAAAGGTGTTAATGAGTATTTTAAAAGGGAGTGGGCCTTAGTTCTATAGGTGGACGCCTTTTCGGTATATCGTTATAACAGTGGACCAGGTTTGACTCTAAAATGCGTTTGTACAATATGGGTATCAAACGAAAGGTGTTAATAAGTGTTTTAAAGGGAGTGGGCTTAGTTCTATGGGTGGACGCCTTTTCAGGATATCGCCATAAACGTGGACCAGAGGTGACTCTAGAATGCGTTTGTACAATATGGGTATCAAATGAAAGGTGTTAATGAGTATTTTAAAAGGGCGTGGGCCTTAGTTCTATAGGTGGACGCCTTTTCGAGATATCGCCATAAAGGTGGACCAGGGGTGGCTCTAGAATTTGTTTGTACAATATGGGTATCAAATAAAAGGTGTTAATGAGTATTTTAAAAGGGCGTGGGCCTTAGTTCTATAGGTGCACGCCTTTTCAAGATATCGCCATAAAGGTGGACCAGGGGTGACTCTAGAATGTGTTTGTACGATATGGGTATCAAATTAAAGGTATTAATGAGGGTTTTAAAAGCAAGTGGTCCTTAGATGTATATGTGAAGGCGTTTTCGCGATATCGACCAAAATGTGGACCAGGGTGATCCAGAAAATCAACTGTCGGTTACTGCTAATTTATTTATATATCCAATACCACGAACAGTATTCCTGCCAAGATTCCAAGGGCTGTTGATTCCGCCCTGCAGAACTTTTTCATTTTCTTCTACTTAATATGGTAGGTGTCACACCCATTTTACAAAGTTTTTTCGAAAGTTATATTTTGCGTCAATAAACCAATCAAATTACCATGTTTCATCCTTTTTTTCGTATTTGGTATAGAATTATGGCATTTTTTTAATTTTTCGTAATTTTTGATATCGAAAAACTGGGCGTGGTTATATTCGGATTTCAGCCATTTTTAATACCAAGATAAAGTGAGTTTAGATAAGTACGTGGATTAAGTTTAGTAAAGATATATCGGTTTTTGCTCAAGTTGTCGTGTTAACCGCCGAGCGGAAGGACAGACGGTGGATTGTGTTTAAAAACTGGGCGCGGCTTGAACCGATTTCGCCCATTTTCACAGAAAAGAGTTACCGTCATAGAATCTATGCCCCTACCAAATTTCAGAAGGATTGGTAAATTTTTGTTCGACTTATGGCATTACAATTATTCTAGACAAACTAAATGAAAATGAGCGGAGCCACTCCCATTTTGAAATTTTCTTTTATTTTTGTATTTTTTTGCACCACATCATTACTGCAGTTGAGATATTAAATTTTTTGTTAAAATTTGACTTTTAAAAAATTTTTTTTTAAAAAGTGGGCGTGTTCTTCATCCGATTTTGCTAATTTTTATTTAGCACATATATAGTAATAGTAGTAACGTTCCTGCCATATTCATCATGATATCTTCAACGGCTGCCAAATTACAGCTTGCAAAACTTTTAAATTACCTTCATTTAAAAGTGGGCGCTGCCACGCCCTTTGTCCAAAAACTTACTACTTTTCTATTCTGCGTCATAAGGTCAACTCTCCTACCAAGTTTCATCGCTTTATCCGTCTTTGACAATGAATTATCGCATTTTTTCGGTTTTTCGAAATTTTCGATATCGAAAAAGTGGTCGTGGTTATAGTCGGATATCGTTCATTTTAAATAGCGATCTGAGATGAGTGCCCAGGAACCTACATACCAAATTTCATCAAGATACCTCAAAATTTACTCAAGTTATCGGACATTTTTCATTCATTTTTCATTTCATTTATTGATCATTTTCTTAATGCTATGTACATATTTTAAATTTCCATATTGTATTCAACACATTAACTATAACATAGCTTACGAAAGGTAGATGGCAATTATTATTTTAAGAATTAAAATAGTACTAATGCCATTTTCAATAATTATATAAAAAACGGGACCTACATGTTTTATGCCGACTCCGAACGGCATGAGAATTTGGTAGAGGCTTAGATTCTAGGACGATAACTTATTTCTGTGAAAATCGGCGAAATCGGTTGAAGCCACGCACAGGTTTTACACACAGTCGACCGTCTGTCCTTCCGCTCGGCCGTTAGCACGATAGCTTGAGCAAACATCGATATATCTTTACTAAACTCAGTTCGCATACTTATCTTAACTCACTTTGTATTGGTATAAAAAATGGCCGATATCCGACTATGACCACGCCCACTTTTTCGATATCGAAAATTACGAAAAATGAAAAAAATGCCATAATTCTCTACCAAAAACGAAAAAAGGGATGAAACATGGTAATTTGATTGGTTTATTGACGCAAAATATAACTTTAGAAAAAAACTTTGTAAAATGGGTGTGACTCCTACCATATTAAGTAGAAGAAAATGAAAAAGTTCTTCAGAGCGGAATAAGAAACCCTTGAAATCTTGGCAGGGATACTGTTCGTGGTATTACTTACTTACTTACTTACTTAATTGGCGCTTAACCGTCTAAACGGTTATGGCCGTCCAACAAGGCGCGCCAGTCGCTCCTTCGCTCCGCCAACCGGCGCCAATTGGTCACACCAAGGGATTTTAAATCGTTTTCCACCTGGTCCTTCCAACGGAGTGGGGGCCGCCCTCTACCTCTGCTTCCATAGGCGGGTTCCGATAGAAACACTTTCTTGGCCGGAGCATCATCTTTCATTCGCATAACATGGCCTAGCAAGCGCAGCCGCTGCGTTTTAATTCGCTGGACTATGTTGATGTTGATGTCTGCGTATAGCTCGTACAGCTCATCATTAAATCTTCTTCGGTACTCGCCATCGCCAACGCGTAGAGGTCCATAAATCTTTCGAAGAACTTTTCTCTCGAACACTCCCAAAGCCGCTTCATCTGCTGTTGTCATGGTCCATGCTTCTGCTCCATTACATTACATTACTTATTTAATTGGCGCTTAACCGTCTAAACGGTTATGGCGTGGTATTACATATATAAATAAATTAGCGGTATCCTGGCCCACATTTTGGTCGATATCTGGAAAACGCCTTCACATATACAACTACCACCACTCCCATTTAAAACCTTTATTAATACTAGAGTTGTGCTTTTTCGTTCATTTCAGAGATTCGAATTTTTCGTTCTTTTTCTTATGAACGAACAAGTTGTTCTTTTGTTCATCTGTTCTTTTTTTTTTCAAGCAAATTTGATCACTGCTGCTTGCACCCGCGAAAATAGCCAACAAGTATAGATGGGGGTGTGTATGCAGCAATGCTTTGTGTAGGTATATTTAAATGAGTAATGAATAAATAAGTTAATATATACATGTATAATTAACTTCAAAAAAAGTTACAAATTTCGGAAGATCCATTAAATTGAAAGAGTACAGACACAAATTGTAAATATGAACTTTTCAAGTTTAATAAATGTAATAATTTCTTACAGAAGATGTTTTTCATAAATACTCCATACATATATTGTTGTAGCAGTGCCACACACAAAGACCACACATAAATTTAGTGTAAGTGGCACCATCAACATTCGTGCTCACTGTGAATTTCTGCTTATGTATGTATGAATTTACAATGTTCGCGAACGATAAGAGAGAAATAATAACATTAGATAAAACGAAATAAAGGAAAAAATGAACTAAAAGAACAAAAGAACCGAAATCGAAGATCTAGTTCACTTGTTCAGTTGAGAGACCCGGTCAATTGAACAAGTTCAGAACGAAACGACCCAACTCTAATTAATAACTTTAAATTGATACCCATATCGTACAAACACATTCAAGAGTCACCCCTGGTCCACCTTTATGGCGATATCTCGAAAACGCGTCCACCTATAGAACTAAGCCCCACGTCCTTTTAAAATACTCATTAACACGTTTGATACCCATATCGTACAAACTAGGTCTAGAGTCACCCCTGGTCCACCTTTATGGCGATATCCCGAAAAGGCGTACACCTATAGAACTAAGGCCCACTCCCTTTTAAAATAGTAATTGCTGTGCATCGTAGCTTGAGATCTTTTGAAATCAATCTAAATAATCCTGATACTATCCTGGATCAAATGTGTATATGCATCAACGGTTCGTCAACCTACGGATCGTTATATATTATTGGATCTTATACACCCCCTGGCAGTACGTCTGATATTTATGAAGCACATACTGATAACATTGTAAATATTGTGCATAATAAGTTAGCGGGAAATCACCTATGCGTTCTTTGCGACTTCAATCTTCCCAATGTAGCATGGTGTGGAAGCTACTCTAAACTTGATTTGATATCAACTAATATTACTTCGGCGACTGAATCTTATTGTATCGACAATATCTTAAGTCTTGATCTTATTCAAATTAATAGTTTTACTAACAAGCTTAATAGAATTCTTGATCGCGCCTTCGTTAGTACAAATATCAATACAACAATATCCGAATGTTCTTTTCCTATTTCACCTGCTGATCGACATCATGTTCCGTTGTGTCTGAAGGTCGAATTTTACGAGTTTGTTGCGTTTAAATTAGACAAGAAAATATCCCTTAAGTTTCAGTCCTGCGACTTCCAAAAACTTATTGCCTGTTTCCTAAACACTTGATGGGATGCTCTTTTTTCTGGGCGGGATATTAATGACTTTTACACTATTTTTACGTCACATATCTTGGGTATTTGCTCGAAGAATATTCCAATTATTAAAAAGACGACTTATAAACTTTCCTGGTATACTCATGGTCTGAAAAGGCTAAAGGATCAGCGAAATAAGTGGCACAAAAAATTCCTGAAATCCAGGGATCAAATCCATTTTGGACTTTATACCCAACTATCTAAGAAGTTTAACTGCTTTAACAAATTTCTGTATAATAAATATATACTTGGGGTTGAATCAAACATTAAGTCTAATCCCAAAAATTTCTGGCATTTTATCAAATCTAAAAAAATGGCGGTGGGGTGCCTGCTGCTGTTTGCCTGGGTGATAAGCTTGCTACCTCCCCCGTAGACATTGTAAACTTATTTGCCAAATTTTTTCAATCCAACTTCACAGTTGATGAGGTTGTTTTACCAAACTATGTTTGTCATTCTTACCATGAATCAGCCTTGAATTTCAATGACCTAAGGCTTACCACAATCGACGTTATTAACGGTATCAATAGTCTGAAAAACTCTACTCAGACTGATCGCGATGGTCTTAGTACCGCCCTCCTCAAAAATTGTCCTGCTATTGTAGCCCGCCTATTGGCCATGTTTAACCAATCTCTAAGTTCTGGTGTCTTTGTAGATGCCTGGAAACTTGCATACATTTCCCCAATTTTCAAAAATGGCAAAAAGAATGATGCTTCTAACTATAAGCCAATATCTAAGCTATCTATCATTTCTAAACTTTTCGAAGGAATTGTTAAGGATAAACCGTATTTTGCCGCAAAAAATTTGTTACTACCAAACCAGCAAGGCTTTGTTGTAGGAAGGTCTACCGTCACAAACTTAGCCTTGTTTAGTGAATATTCCATTGATGCGTTCTCTTCAAGCCATCAAGTCGATTGCATTTTTAGTTGTTTCGGTTCTTTGCATAAAACAACTCAGCTTAATGCTTGGTTTACTACCATTTTATTTGTAATAAAACTTAAATCCTAGTTTTTAGTCAAATATAAAGACTGCGCATGCAGCTAGTTCAAAGAGACGATGGTGGTAATAATAATAATAATTTCATTAGAATAAGAACAATGAAAGAAAATGTCAAAGTAAAAGTGATGTCAGATGTCAGCTGAAGTTGATACATAGATGGCACGGTGTGCAACTCAATACGCTACAGTACTCCCCCTTTAGTGACTCGGTCACGATTTGGAGAAACGTACTCGCTGACGTGTTTCGTAAGTCCGCACACTCGGCGGACTATCTGGTTGTGTAATGCCGGTGCTAATTTCAGTGTTCGTTAGGAAAGCTGGTTTGATTCGCTCGATCGATACTGCTACGTCCTTACCATTGATGCGAATGGTGAAAACGCGATCTGATTCTTTGCTTACCACCTCATATGGCCCTGTGTATGGAGTTTCAAGTGGCTGTTTACAGCATCCGTTCGAAGAAAAATATGTGTGCAATCATTCAAATGTTTGAGCTGAAACATTTTATTGTTGTTGTGATGTGCAACTGGTGTTGGTCGCATGGCTCGCATTTGCTCTCTCAATTGGCCAATGAAGATGTGAGGGTCAGCTGGTGCATCGGTGCCTTCTGCAAATTCGTTTGGTATGCGTATTGGCGAGCCATATAGCATCTGAGCTGCTGAAGCTTTAAGGTCAGGTTTATAACAATTCCGTAGTCCAAGTAGTGCTACTGGTAAGAGTTTTGGCCAAGGAATTTGGGTACTACACATTAAAGCTGCTTTTAGTGAACGATGCCAGCGCTCTATCATCCCATTGGACTGGGGGTGATATGCTGTTGTGTGTATGTGTTGGCCACCGACAAGTTTGCACAAATTTTTAAACAACGCGGATTCAAATTGTGTGCCTTGATCTGTCGTGATTGTTTTTGGACACCCAAACCTGTATACCCAATGAACCCAAAAAGTATTCGCAATCGTGTCCGCTGAAATATCTCTTAGCGGTATTGCTTCGGGCCAGCGAGAAGAGCGATCGATCATCGTGAGGCAATAATGATATCCTTGCGCATGGGGCATAACAATTATGTCCATGTGGACGTGATCGAATCTGTTGTCAGGCACAGTAATTTTTTGCGG
This sequence comes from Eurosta solidaginis, assembly GCF_040869045.1. Lineage (NCBI taxonomy): Eukaryota > Metazoa > Arthropoda > Insecta > Diptera > Tephritidae > Eurosta > Eurosta solidaginis. Next base: position 160,227,679 of record NC_090324.1, on the reverse strand, counting down.
TGTTAGCTTGTTGTGGCGATGTATTTTCGCGCGCTGACAGGGAATGCAATTTTTCGCCCATTCGGCGATGTCCTTCTTCATGGATGGCCAATGTACTTTTGTCGCACCTGTTGACTTGTAGATTTGCCACTCGGATGTGACAATCCATGCGCTGCTGAAAAAACTTGATAGCGTAAGTTTCGTGGAACGTAAGGTCGCACTTGACCCGTTGATATATCGCAATAGATCGTACACGTGTCAAATTGAACTGCTTGTAATTTGAGAGATGTGCCACCGCTCAAAACCGAGCGTAATTCTTCGTCGTCTGCTTGCGATTTCGCAATGTCAGCCAGAGTTATAGCCGAGGGCATTGAGATTGCCTCTAATCGAGAGAGGGCATCGGCCACAGAATTTTCAGTACCTTTAACATGAACGATTGCTGTAGAAAACTGAGATATGAAATCTAAGTGACTTAGTTGCCGCGGCGATGCTTTTTCCGGTTTTTGTTGGAATGCATAGATCAATGGTTTATGGTCCGTTTTGATTACAAAACTGCGTGCTTCGAGAAAATGTTTGAAATGGCGAATTGCATCGTAAACTGCAAGTAGCTCTCGGTCATAGGTACTGTAATTCTTTTCTGTGCTGCTAAGTTTTCTCGAAAAAAAACCTAAAGGTTGCCACGAGTTATTCACTTCCTGCTCGAGAGCGCGCCAATTGCCACGTTTTATGCATCACAGACAAGGGCTAATTTGGCCTTCGGTGCGGGATGACCCATAAGCGCTGCGTTGACTACGCTTTGTTTACATGATTCAAATGCGTCGACTGCGTCTTTAGTCCACAGAATTTTTCATTTGTAATTTTTTTTAATGTTACGGATAAAATCACTCAACGGTGCTTGCATCTCGGAAGCGTGTGGTATACAGCGACGGTAATAGTTAATGACACCCAAAAATCGACCAAGCTCGCACAAAGTTTCGGGTTTCTTAAACTCAGCTATTGCCTTTATGTGGATGTCAGACGGTTTGATGCCGTCTTTGTTGATCACGTAGCTTAAAAAAGATACTTCGGATTGCCCAAATTGGCATTTGTTGGCGTTTATGCTGAGGCCATTTTTTCGCAAAATGGATAAAACAATGCGAAGGTGCTCTTCGTGCTCTTCTTGTGAGCCAGACATGATGAGAATGTCATCAATATAACAAAATGCGAATTCGATGCCTCGGAAAATGTCATCCATAAACCTTTGGAATGTCTGCGTGGCATTCTTGAGGCCGAAAGGCATGAATAAAAATTCGATTAAACCGAATGGCGTGCAGACAGCTGTCTTCTTGATATCTTCCTCCGCCATAGGAATTTGGTAGTATGCCCGCACCAGGTCGACGGTCGAAAAAACGGTACTACCGTGCAGCTTGTTGACAAAGTCATGAACGTGGGCGATGGGATAACGATCTGAGACCGTTATCGAATTTAGCTTTCGATAGTCGCCACACGCACGCCAACCACGGCGCGGCCTACTGGCCACCGTATTACCAGACGTTTCAATGTGATGCCGAACTGAATGAAAAACTTTGTTGGTGTCGAATTGCGAATTTGTCTTAGTGACATCGACGAACTCTTTGAGAACGTTGTAAAACTTGTTTGCTTTATTTAGCGTTGAGACTGCAAAAATTCGTGTACTGCTGAGTTCGCCGCTAGTTGTGAGACCCGTTGTTGTATACGCTTATTATTTAAATCGATTAGTAGTTGAAAATGAGCCAGAAAATCGGCACCTATAATTGCAGTGTGAACGTCAGCTATTGTAAAAAGCCAGCTGAATGATCGTCGTAAGCCCAAATCGACTTCGATTGGTTGGCTGCCGCAGGTTTGTATGACCGTTTGATTCGCCGCATACAATTGTAAATCACCTTGTTTGATTTTACTATTTGCTGCCGAGCGTGGTAAAACAGACACCACAGATCCGGAATCAATAAGAAAGTTGAATTTTGATTTTTTGTCGCTGACGTATAAGCGCTTCTCATTCGTCTTATTGTTTTTGCTTGTAGTTAGTTCTTTTGTGTTGGTACAAATATTTGTTTGGTTAACGCTGCTAGATTTGCGACTGTTGCCAACCAGCGTTACTGACGACAGCCGCTTTAGTTTGACAAATTGTAGCGCGAGCAGTTGGGACGACATTTCTTTGCGTTATCTCCGAACTTCTGGTGGAAAAAACATAGAGTTGGTTGCCCCTCATTGTTGCCTTTTTTTGTCGGTGATTTTTGTGTTCTCTGACGAGAGTTACTGCGGCTTCTGCAAGACTTGAAAGCTTTTAGTTCGCTACTAATTTTACTCACCTTTTCTGTAAGCGACTTTAATGCTGCGCTCATTTCCGACAAGGACATTGTGTGAGATACCGTCTGGACCGAGTTGTCAATGGACGCTTGAGTTGGCAAGATGCTGTTAGTGTTCGTTGCTACTGCCTCAAGCATCTTGTCTGCTATCTTCGCAAGTTTTTCAATGTCTTTCTCATCCCAAACACTCAAGAGTGGACGTATTGACTGTGGCATTTCCCCAATAAATAACGTGTGAATGATTGACTCGCTGCCGGGATCGGGTGCTAATCGACGCATGTATGACAAAATTTCTGTCGGCTTCATGCCTGCTGTGCCACCTCCCTGTAACAAACGACGTAATTTCGACTCAGCACTTTCGGCAAATTTGTCCAGTAACCGCGCTTTGAGTGCATCGTATTTATTACTTTGTGGTGGCTTTGTTATGAGGTATTCTACAAATAACGTAATCTCCTGTTCGAGATGTATTGTGACAAAATCGAACTTGTCGTCGTCACTTTGAACTTTGTATAATCGAAACGATCGTTCAAGTTGGGCGAACCACAAATGCGGGTTGCTTTTATTGAACTTGGGTACAATTAGATTGCCATGTGGTCTCTGCAAGTCCCTCTGCATATTTGGCTGTTGTTCGTACATAGTCTGCAGACGTTGACACTCTAATTCCAGGGCGCGTAGTTTTTGGTTAAGTTCATCTTTCTCAGCCATTTCTGTGTCTTCTTCTTTTATAACGGAGCGCAAGTTGTAACGGGAACCTGGCATCAAATAGAACTGCCGTTATGAGAGAACTGGTTATCCGTCGCAAAATTGTGGTAGAATGGCGAATTTTGCGAATTCCAATCCTCATGTACAGAGTGAATGATATTTGCGCTGTAGGGGTCACCACTTTAGTTGTTTCGGTACTTTGCATAAAACAACTCAGTTTAATGCTTGGTTTACTACCATTTTATTTGTAATAAAACTTAAATCCTAGTTTTTAATCAAATACAAAGACTGCGCATGCAGCTAGTTCAAAGAGACGAGGGTGGTAATAATAATAATAATTTCATTAGAATAAGAACAATGAAAGAAAATGTCAAAGTAAAAGTGATGTCAGATGTCAGCTGATCCGTATCTTATATGAAGTTGATACATAGATGGCACGGTGTGCAACTCAATACGCTACACATTTATACAGACTTCTCTAAAGCTTTTGACAAGGTATCTCACAATATGCTACTACGTAAACTCTCTTCCCTCGGTTTTCACTCTGCTCTTCTCAGGTGGTTGTATTCCTACCTAAGTAACAAACGCTGCTTGGTCTCTATTGAGGGTGTATCTTCCAACTCTTTTACTGCCACTTCTGGGGTACCCCAAGGGAGCATCTTAGGTCCTCTTCTTTTCATTTTATTCATCAATGATATAGGAAATTGTTTTGTGTCATCGGAGTTCTTACTTTACGCTGATGACCTGAAAGTTTTCTCCAGTATTAAAAATAGTGATGACGCTCAGCGTCTGCAAGAAGACTTAGATAGATTAGCAATTTGGTGCCGTAATTTGCGCCTATCTCTCAATCTCAAAAAGGGCTTTCATGTCACATTTTTCAAAATTCGCAATGTTTTACCAACGATATATACGATCTCGGGTACTCCCCTTCACTTCCTTGATGAGATGACCCCTAAAATCTTTGACTCCCCGTCCTCTTTCAATAACCATATTAACTATGTAATTTCAAGCGCGTATGCTTCCATAGATTTTATGAGGCGTAATGGCACCAACTTCTCAGATCCCTATACCTTGAAATTGCTATACTCATCGTTTGTTCGTTCCAAACTGGAATATGCTGCATTTATTTGGAGACCTTTTCACAAGTTTGCAATCGACAGGATTGAGCGAGTCCAAAAGATATTCCTAAAATTTTGCCTAAGATCCTTACATTTCTCAGACCCAGTCCCTTCTTATCATTCCCGCTTGCGGCTAATTAATTTGAAACCATTAGAGCTCAGAAGGTCAACCCTTTCCTTGTCTTTCATTTTCGGAGTTGTTAAGGGAGATATTGATTGCTCCTCTTTACTGCACGCGATTCATTTTCTTATTCCAACGAGGTCTCTTCGTTCTCATAACCCCTTTTATATTAAACATAAGTCTACTAACTATGCGATAAATGCTCCATTGTCGCGCTCTCTACGTGAGCTTAATGAGATCTCGAATTCTATTATGCTTGATTTTTCTTATCCAAAGTATATTCTTCTTAATTTACTTAACCCTGTTTGGTAGCTAGGCTTAGTTATTCGTTTTAGTCAGTAAGAACCATTGTTGTTTTTGAATTTTCGAAAAATATAAATAAAATTAAAATTAAAATTAAAAACACCTTTCGTTTGATACCCATATTGTACAAACGCATTCTAGAGTCACCCCTGGTCCACCTTTATGCCGATATCTCGAAACAACAACCACCTCCCCCTTTTAAAACCCTCATTAAAACCTTTCATTTGAAACCCATATCGTACAAACTAAGTCTAGAGTCACCCCTGGTCCACCTTTATGGCGATATCTCGAAAAGGCGTCCACCTATAGAACTAAGCCCCACGTCCTTTGGAAATACTCATTAACACCTTTCGTTTGATACCCATATTATACAAACGCATTCTAGAGTCACCCCTGGTCCACCTTTATGACGATATCTTGAAAAGGCGTCCACCTATAGCACTAAGGCCCACTCCCTTTTAAAATGCTCATTAACCCCTTTCATTTGATACCTATATCGTACAAACAAATTCTAGGGTCATCCCTGGTACACCTTTATGGCGATATCTCGAAACGGCGTCCACCTATGGAAGTAAGGATCACTCCCTTTTAGAATACCCATTAACACCTTTCGTTTGATACCCATATCGTACAAACAAATTCTAGAGTCAACCCTGATCCACCTTTGTGGCGATATCCGTAAATGGCATCCACCTATAGAACTATGGCCCACTCCCTCATAAAATACTCTTTAATACCTTTCATTTGATACACATGTCATACAAACACATTCCAGGGTTACTCTCGGTCTTCCGCGACCTTATTTACAACATGGACGCCCCAAATGTCGACCATTTTGAACATCCACGTCGATGGCACTACGCTACCGACTGTCCTACACCCCAAAATCTTGGGTGTGACGTTTGATCAGGGTCTAAATTTTGGTGAGCACGCAGCCGCAATTGTTCCGAGAATTCAGAGCCGTAACAAAATCCTCAAATCCCTCGCTGGCAGTACTTGGGGAAAAGATAAAGAAACGCTCATGACTACATACAAAGCAATTAGCCAGCCGATTACGTGCTACGCGTCACCCATATGGTCGCCAAACCTAAAAATCACCCACTGGAAGAAACTACAGGCCTGCCAAAATACTGCTCTCAGAATCGCCACGGGCTGTCTTCTTATGTCCCCAGAACACCATCTGCATAATGAGGCGAGAATACTCCCCATCAGGGAGAGAAATGAGATGCTGACCAAACAGTTCCTGTTGAATACCCAGAAACCTGGGCATCCCAACAGACATCTGATTGATGAACCAGCACCACCTAGGGGCTTAAGGAGTCATCTCCGTAAGCATTTTGAGGAAATACGGCACCTGAGAACCCAGCCGTATGAAGTGAAAAAACACAAGCAGGTGCTTGGTGAACTCCATAAACAGGCGTCGCACCTTTATGCCGGGAATTGCCCGGTGAATCCAGTGCTTAACGAAAATTATCCAAAACTTGCGGAAGAGGAACGCATACTCCCCAGGGAAATGCGTGTCACTCTTGCTCAACTTCGTTCTGGATACTGTAACAGGTTAAACTCTTACCTATCCAGAATCAACCCCGACATACAAAATGTATGCCACGCTTGCAACGTGTCCCCACATGACACCAACCATCTCTTCAACTGTAATGTGGAACCAACGCCTCTAACACCCCTTTCCTTATGGTCCACCCCTGTTGAAACGGCAAGTTTCCTTGGACTCCCGTTAGAGGATATTGATGACAATTTGTGATCGGTCACGGCTATTAGGTGGGGCGAGCATTGCTACAACAACAACAGGGTTACTCTCGGTTCATTTTCCTACATGGTTATTTTCCCTTATGTTTTCACCATAGCTCTCCACTGAGTATGTAATGTTCGGTTACACCCGAACTTAACCTTCCTTACTTGTTTCTTGTACGCTCATGGAGGCTATGGGCTACACTGGAAAAGTTTGGTACAAATCGGCGGTAATATGTGCACAGCCCAAAGAAACTTCTCAATTCATGCAGGTTTTGTGGTCTTGGCCAATCCTTTACAACCTCTATCTTTTCGTTCGCAGTGCAGATGCCCTCTGTCGTTACCTTGTGACCCAAATAATTTACTTACTTTTTAAACAGCGCACACTTTTTGGGACTTAGTTTCAGACCAGCGCCAGCTATTCTCTGGAAAATTTTCTCTATGTTTTAAAATGTTCACCAAGTTCTTGCCTAATACGATGATGTCGTCAGGTACACCAAATATGTTTTCCAATGTAGTCCTTTCAATTCCTGATCCATGAGTCTCTCGAAAGTAGCTGGTGCATTACATAGTCCAAATGGCATTACTGTAAATTGCCAAAGACCAACACCGATATTGAAGGCTGTTTTCTCTTTGTCTTCCTCCTTTACTTCCACTTGCCAGTTGCCGCTTTATAAGTCCACTGTGGAAAACCATTTCGTACCAGATAGCGAGTCCCGTGTCTCGTCAATCCTTGGCAATGTGTAGCTATCCCTTTTAGTAACGTCTTTCAACTTTCGATGGTCCACGCAAAACATCATGATGTTTCACAACGTTGGTGTGGCCTGGTTTGGAGCCATCTTAGTCAAATATGTTCGCGTACTTTAGGAGCAGTTGCTTTGCCTTACTCTGATAATCTTCCTCTATCCCCTCATTCCATGCCGTGATGTCATTTGAAAGAGCAGTGTTACTGGTTGAAACGTGTTCCTGGAGCTGCTCACAGTTAATAACTACATTAGCCTCTTGGCATGTTCCCAATATAGCTCCTTTGGTCAGTTTGATTGGCGACTTGAACTCATTGAGTACTCTTACCGGAATACGTCCATCTTGTTTTATCATAGCCAGGTCTTTTCCTACAAGCACATTCGGTGTTGATTTGTTTGCTGCTTCGACAACCCACAATTTGTTTGTCTCACAGATGACTTCTTCTGATTTCGGTGGTATTTGCTGACTCTCTTCCACCAGCACTCGTTTACTGCTGTAGCCTCTCTCGTAGCCGAAATTAAGTGGCACATCCATGTTCTTATATCTCATCGTCTTGCTTTGCATATCGATCTTGATGCCTTGGTCGATTAAGAAGTCCACTCCAATTATGATTTCATTAACAATCTCTGCCACTATAAAATTGTGTACTACCGTGACGTTCCCAATTGCGACTTCACATGATACTTCTCCTAGAACCGTGGTGTCTTCTCCAGTGGCTGAACGCAGTTTTGCTCCATTCAGTGGTCTTGTTTTCTTGTTGACTAAATCGGCTCGAATGATGGAGTGAGATGCACCCGTATCTACAGTCAGTAAACGTTCCTTTCCATCAACATGTCCTCTGACAGTAAGATTCTTTTACCATCTTTCAATTTGTGAGATAGAGATAATGGGGCATTCAATCTTTCAACATCCGAAGCAAACTCCTGCAAAGTCTCATCCGCGCTTTGGTGACGGGTGTGCAACTCAATTTGGTATATCTGTTTTCTATGCTCGCTTCCATAACGTCTCCCGACAGCGGCCATCAATGCTTCATAGTTGTTCCGCTCTCCTTCGGGAATCGTCTGTAGGATTTCGGCTGCTGGTCCCGCCAATGCTACGAATAGAGCTGCCACTTTATCTTCAGCATTCCAGTTGTTCACTGCTGCAGTCTTCTCAAACTGTAGCTTAAGACCTGGAAAGGAACAGAACCGTCAAATGATGTTTTTTTTTACCTTTGGATTGCTTGCTGGAACAGCTGGGCGATTCAATTGCAACTCCTGTATACGACCTCTCAAAACATCCACCTCGGCTTCAATTTTTTCCTCAAACTGCGTTATTTTCTCGTCCATACGCGCTTCGAGTTTTGATGATATACGCGCCTCTTGCGCTTCGAGTTGTACTGTTATGCGTGCCTCTTGTTCTCTCAGTTGTGTTTCAATATTTGATGTTATACGTGTCTCCTGTGATTCCAGTTGAGATGACATGTTGGTGGATATTTGTTATGACATTTCGAACATTTGTGCCGATATTGCAATATCATGTTCAGGTCTGTGTTCGCCATTGTCTGCGGTGTTTCATATTTCTCCTCCAATTTTGTTGTCTCATCGACATCAAGATGAAAGACATACTATTCCACGTCAATTCTTTCTAATTCCATTGCCTCTCGTAGTCGAACCTGAAGTTCGGTTGTATTCAATCCACGGCTCTCCAACTCCTTCTTCAGCTGCTGGATCTTCAATTCACTTAACTTTGCCATGTCCTTGTTTTCCTCGGGAATTTATTCAACAATTCCTCTTCTGGCACCAACTGTAACGAATTTACTGAAATTCCCCTTATTCCAAATCTTCTGCTAATGTTCGAATCGCTAAACTGTTGCATAAATAACTCCAATAATAAATAATGCAAAAATTTATTAAAGTACATCACAATAACACTTATACTTCGCAACTAATAGCTTGCTTAAACCAAACTGATTGTCGTGCCTCTACTGTTGCTGCCTTTTATACTCTGTGATTTCTCGTTCGCATACTTCTAGGCGCTTCCATTTCTAGAATTTATTAGTTAGTTATGAGCTATAAAATTACTACGTTTATAGCTTTTCATATGCGCGTGTATATGTGAGTGATACTTGCACAATTATAACTGCCTACTTTTGGGAGCATCTCAGATAAGATATATGCAGCACAAAAAGGAGCTGCCTATATGCCGCTGTGTCTGAATTTGGTTTCCCGCAAAACGTATACGGCTGTGCAAAATGACGTTGAGCAACACCATCAGCTCAGTCAGAATTGGGAAGGACCTCTCCGAGCCGTTCGAAACTAAACGAGGTTTCAGACGGGGTGACCCCCTATCGTGCGATTTTTTTAATTTGATGCTGGAGAAAATTGTACTAGCTGCAGAACTTAACCGCACTGGAACAATATTCTATAAAAGCGTGTAATTACTGGCATATGCTGATGACATTGATATCATCGGCCTAAACACCCGCGCCGTTAGTTCTGCTTACTCCAAACTGGAAAAAGAAGCGGTAAAGATGGGATTGATGGTGAATGAGGATGAAGTACCTGCTGTCATCGAGCAAAGAGTCAGCGCATACGCGCCTTGGCAACCACGCTACTGTTGGCAGCCATAATTTCGAAATAGTAAAAGACTTGGTTTATTTGAGAACCAGCATCAACACTAGCAACAGCATCAGCATTGAAATCCAGCGAAGAATAAATCTTACCAATAAATGCTACTTTGGACTAGGCAGGCAATTTAAAAGTAAAGTCCTCTCTCGGCGAACGAAAATCATACTCTACAAGTCACTTATCGTACCCGTCCTGCTATATGGGGCAGAAGCATGGACCATGACAACAGCAGATGAAGCGCCTTTGGGAGTGTTCGAGAGAAAAGTTCTTCGAAAGATTTATGGACCTCTACGCATTGGCGATGTCGAGTACCGAAGAAGATTTAATGATGAGCTGTACGAGCTATACGCAGACATCAACATAGACCAGCGAATTAAAACGCAGCGGCTACGCTGGCTAGGCCATGTTATGCGAATGAAAGGTGATGCTCCGGCCAAGAAAGTGTTTCCATCGGAACCCTTCTGTGGAAGCAGAGGTAGAGGGCGGTCCCCACTCCGTTGGAAGGATCAGGTGGAAAACGATTTGAACTCCCTTGGTGTGACCAATTGGCGCCGGTTGGCGGAGCGAAGGAGCGACTGGCGCGCCTTGTTAGACGGCCATAACCGTTTAGACGGTTAAGCGTCAATTAAGTACGTATGTAAGTAATGTGAGTATCACTTAGTGTCACTCATATTTGTCACAATATGTATGCAAATTGAGAATGTATGCTTTGAGCGTTGCTTTTTTTCAGCACAGTAAGTATGTGCTCGTGTGCAGAAATATTAGCTTGCGACTCCTAAATTACACCCAAATTAAATGTAAAAACAAAATATGAATCGAAAAAGAATGAAAATCTGGAGAGTTTATTTGCATACAAAATTTCGCCAACGTAACACATATATACATAAATTTTTTTTTATATTCCAAACTGTGCTTTTTTGTTTATTTTCTATTTTACACACATTCTTTACTTTGTAGCGATAGATCAAGGATCCGAATTGCTCTTACGTAATAGTTGTTGTGTTTATCTTATTTAAGTTGAACTAAATATATTTGGATTTTAAATATAGTTTAGTAGCATTTACATTAGCCTAGTTCGAATAATATGAATATTTTCTGTCAACTGTACTCCTAATATTTTCACTTTATCTTTTAGGTCGTAGTAATTCCACATACTACTTCAGATATAAACATTTAATTTCTTTGAATAAACTTATTGATTGCGTTTGCATGCGGCAAGGAAATATGAAGTACTAGTAGGAAAAGTGACAAATTGACGGACGGACACACTGAGCCAGCAAAATACCCATGGCTTCGCGCAAGTTGCGCTGAATAGTGTGGAATCCTGCACCTGACGTTTATTTATTTTCTTCCTTCACACATGTGTAGGTATGAATCCTCTTTGGCTGTGGGTGAGGACGGTGGTTAAATGCCTTGCCCAAGACGATGGCCGAGCCTGGGAACCACCCAATCAGTCAGTCACTTTACAGAGTCTCATGTAATGTATAATGAGATAAATTTTGTGGAAATATAAAACATTATACCTTTATTTTATAAAAAGATCTGTATGATACTATTGTGGTATTGAGAAATTCTCCAACGATTTCACAACGATTGTTGTATTTACTTAGCTGGATAATTCTTTATTTCATATCATTTCATTTCATATCTTTATTAAGTCAAATGGTAACAACCTTACTGACTAGATAACAGGTTAACTTAGTACTATTTTAACAATTTTAAAGTAATATTTACTGAGATAAGTAATAGGACTCAATGCGTGCCTTAAACAGAGACCTTGGCATGGCAAAGTCCAGGTCAAGGCTTCTGGATAGGCGATTAAGTTCTACAAGACCTATTAGAAGAGGTGCGAAACTGAAGTAATTCGAACGCAGCACTTCAACGCGGAATGTATTGTGAAAGCGGAGAGCTCTGTTAGGGACATTGAAAGTCAACTGCCCAAGTAGTTCTGAGCAGTCAATGGCACCGGATATTTTGTCAAAAAAAAAAACATTATGTTTTGACCAAGACGTCTAATTTCAAGTGGCAAGACATTGATAAGCACACATTAAGTGAATTAGGTTAGGTTAGGTTGAGGTGGCTGCCCGAGGGCACACTTAGGCCAGTAGTATTAGGCCCGTTGTGATACCACGAAAATACACTGTTACCTTTCCTCATCGAACCATTTTGAGGACCTGATGAAAGCTACCAGGTCCTTGACGTTCTGCTCCACAACCTGGCTCAGATTATCAAGAAGTGGAGCACCCAGAAAGCGCTGCCGTGCTCTGCTTAGTGCTGGGCAGTTGCAAATGAGGTGAACCATCGTTTTCTCCTCCTAATCCTCTTTACAACTCCTACAGCAACTATGATAAGGCGCTCCTAACCTTTCTGCATGCCTACCTATGAGGCAATTACCAGTTAGCCGCACAAGTGTGGAAATTGTATCCCTTCATAGGTTGTACACGTAACGGTATCTCTTAGAATCCCATTTAGTCCAGGTTTCTTTCGATGTTCGACATCCCGTTGTTTGTAGCTATCCTTCGTCGGTTTGACGGTGGATGTGCTCTTTTAGCATTAGCTTGCATGTGGAAAGGGGCATACCTAAGCGTTTTTGGCCAGGAAGAACCTGCCTGGTTGTACCCTGCCTAGCGAGTTCATCTGCAATGCAGTTCCCTCGATGTCTCTATGTCCAGGGACCCATGTGAGATGTACACGGTTCTGTTGAGCCATCTCTTGAAGAGATCGGCGACAGTTTAGTGCTAGTTCAGAATGGAATGAATAGGAGCCAAGAGATTTTATGGCAGCTTGGCTGTCGCTGAAAATAACAAATTCTTTGCCGACGGTGTGTATCCCTATCCTAGCTGCGGCTTCCATTATGGCTGCAACTTCTGCCGGGGATACACTGCAGTGGTCGGGTAATCTGAAGGAAATCTGGAGGTCAAGGTCCCTTGAGTATACTCCACCTCCATACTCCACCGCAACTGTTGTGGTCGCACAGCGATCCGTGCTGGGAGGAAGAAAGCTGTATTTGTTTAGTATACTTGAGTGTCCTGTGGTCTTGTTGTTCCAACACGACAACTCCCTTAGACGCAGGGCGTTGCCGCCGCTCGATAATCAGCTAGATCCGATGGAAGGATGTCAAGAATGACCTGAAGAGCTTCGCTAAGCGTTGTTCTTAGAGCCCCGCTTATGCTTATCATGCTGGATGTGTGGACTTTGCGCAACAAGTTTAGATTCGACGCCTTGCTCAAGGCTGGCCACCATACGACTATCCCATGCAGCAGTATGGGTCGGATAATCGCGGTATAAATCCATCTGCATATGTTGGCGGAGAGGCCCCATTATTTGACTATGGGTCTTTTACACATATATAATGCAATGTACGCTTTCTTTTGTCGCTGAATGACGTTGTCCTTCCAGTTCAGCTTTTTGTTTAAAACTACGCCTAGAAATTTTGCCTTATCTGCAAGGCACCCCATTTAATTCTGGTAGGTTTAACGATGGTATTTTGTATCGATTGGTATATAAGACAAGCTAACTTTATCGGAATTGACGCTGAGATCACATCGGGAGGCCCATAGGGAAACCTCAAGCAATGCTACCTGCATCACATCGCATAAAGTTTGAGGGAACTTGCCTCTGTAGGCAATTTCTAGGTCATCAGCATATGCCACAACCTTCCAGCTCCCCAAACTGATATCTCTAAATAGTTTACCATTAGGTTCAATAGTAGAGGGGAAGGGACACCATCCTGAAGCGTGCCCCTTGCGACAAATCGTGTTACATCAACCTTCACTTCACTGCAGTTGATCAATCAGTCCCACTAGGGTCTATTTACATCCAGACCAGTTATAGCATTGTTAACGGTATCTGGAATTATATTGTTGAATGCTCCTTCAATTTGTAGGAAGGCCACAATACAGTAATCCTTTTCGAACAAGGATGTTTCGATAGTAGAGACTAGGCTGTGTAGCGCAGTCACCGCAGATTTCTCTTTGGAGTACGCGTGTTGATAGCCCGAAATTAGTTTCAAATAAATGTTGGTAGTGAGAAAATTGATAATTATTCTCTCTAGGGTCTTGAGTACGAAGGATGAAAGACTGATAGGTCTATAGTCCTTCGGCTCGTAGTGAGAGGCTTTGCCTGCCTTAGGAATGAACACGACCGTGGCGCTCCTCAATGCACACGGAATATAGTTGGGTATATTCACAGCATGGTTTGCTGCAGGTACTTCCGGTACGTTGGTCATATTTCCCGGGAAATGTGTGTCCAGGAGCAGCTCTAGGGTTTCTCCTTCTGTGCTGGTCCAGGTACCATTCGGTCTCCGCAGAAACCTAATAGCTGTTTGCGTCTTAGAAAGCACGCACCGTAGCCTTGATGCGTCAACGACACTTTCGACTCCAGTGCAGAAATTTCTCCATGAAGTTCTCTTCGCTTGTCTCAGGACTTTTTTGTAGGTCCTTAGTTTGTCCTTGTATTCTAGCCATTGTGACCCGTTATCAAAGAATTTGGCTTTGTTGAACTGTTCTCTACAGGATTTATGAAGTAGGTCCAGTTCATGGGACCACCAGTGAGGTTTACGCTTACCGCGTGGTTTTGGCAATGGACAAGCCTGTTCTAAGGCATTTGAGACTGCCGATGTGAAGTTTTCTACTATACCCTCTAGCTCCTCCGTTGATGAGGGGCTTTGTGGGGGCAGTTCTGGTAGTTCTCTTGCTAACATCTCATTATGTAGTTCCCAGTTTGTATTACGTAGGTTACGTCTCGCAATGGGATGATCGACGAAGAACTCTAACATTACTTCAATATACCGGTGGTCTGAAAAGGAATGTTCCTCAAGAACACGCCATTTTTTAACCCACCCAAAAACGCTTTCGCTACAAATAGTTAGGTCAATAACCTCCTTACGGTTTTTAGTAATACAAGTTGGTTCATTACCTACATTGCAAACTACAAGGTTAGTTGTTAAAAGGTACTCAAAAAGTGACTCACCACCAGTGGTTATGTCGGAACTACCCCACTGCACGCGGTGGGCGTTGGCTTTGGGATGTTAGCACCCCATTTCTGGAATTTTATAACAAAACATATGCCAAATAATTGGTCACTAATTGGTCATAATTGGTCAGCAGGTTTCAGTAATTGGTTAGCATTAGAAAAAATTGTATGGAAATTTTAAAATTTTCATGGTTGGGTGTGGGATGTTAGCACCCCATCGGTGGATTTTCGATTCGAAAGGTATGCCAAATAATTGGCCACTAATTGGTCAGCGGGTCCCACTAATTGGTCAGCCAAAGAAAATTTTTTATGGCCATTTAAAGTTTTCCAAGGGAAAAACAATTTCCATGTTTAAACACCCTGTACACATAAATTTTCCAAAAAAATTATGCCAATTAATTGGTTACTAATTGGTCATAATTGGTCAGTGGGTCCCACTAATTGGTCAGCCATAGACAATTTTTTATGGCCATTTAAAGTTTTCCAAGGAACACAAATTTTCCTGTCTAGACACCCTGTATACATAAATTTTCACAAAAAAATTATGCCAATTAATTGGTCACTAATTGGTCATAATTGGTCAGCAGGTTTCCTTAATTGGTCAGCCATAGGAACTTTTTAATTAATTTTTAAAGTTTTCTTTGTTATCGGATGTTACCCTTTTATCGGATGTTAGCACCCCATCGGTGGATTTTCGATTCGAAAGGTATGCCAAATAATTGGTCACTAATTGGTCATAATTGGTCAGCGGGTCCCACTAATTGGTCAGCCATAGAAAATTTTTTATGGCCATTTAAAATTTTCCAAGGGAAAAATAATTTTCCTGTCTAAACACCCTGTATACATAAATTTTCCAAAAAAAATTATGCCAATTAATTGGTCACTAATTGGTCATAATTGGTCAGCAGGTTTCGTTAATTGGTCAGCCATAGGAACTTTTTAATTAATTTTTAAAGTTTTCTTTGTTATCGGATGTTACCCTGTTATCGGATGTTAGCACCCCATCGGTGGATTTTGAAATCGAAAAGCATGCCAAATAATTGGTCACTAATTGGTCATAATTGGTCAGTGGGTCCCACTAATTGGTCAGCCATAGACAATTTTTTATGACCATTTAAAGTTTTGCAAGGAAAATCAATTTTTCTGTCTAGACACACTGTATACATAAATTTTCCAAAAAAAATTATGCCAATTAATTGGTCACTAATTGGTCATAATTGGTCAGCAGGTTTCGTTAATTGGTCAGCCATAGGAACTTTTTAATTAATTTTTAAAAGTTTTCGTTGTTATCGGATGTTATCGTGTTATCGGATGTTAGCACCCCATTGGTGGATTTTCGAATCGAAAAGTATGCCAAATAATTGGTCACTAATTGGTCATAATTGGTCAGCGGGTCCCACTAATTGGTCAGCCATAGAAAACTTTTTATGGCCATTTAAAATTTTCCAAGGGAAAAACAAATTTCCTGTCTAAACACCCTGTATACATAAATTTTCCAAAAAAAATTATGCAGGTTTCGTTAATTGGTCAGACATAGGAACTTTTTAATTAATTTTTAAAGTTTTCTTTGTTATCGGATGTTACCCTGTTATCGGATGTTAGCACCCCATCGGTGGATTTTGAAATCGAAAAGCATGCCAAATAATTGGTCACTAATTGGTCATAATTGGTCAGTGGGTCCCACTAATTGGTCAGCCATAGACAATTTTTTATGACCATTTAAAGTTTTCCAAGGAAAATCAATTTTCCTGTCTAGACACCCTGTATACATAAATTTTCCAAAAAAAAAATTATGCCAATTAATTGGTCACTAATTGGTCATAATTTGTCAGCAGGTTTCGTTAATTGGCGAGCCATAGGAACTTTTTAATTAATTTTTAAAGTTTTCTTTGTTATCGGATGTTAGCACCCCATCGGTGGATTTTTAAATCGAAAAGCATGCCAAATAATTGGTCACTAATTGGTCATAATTGGTCAGTGGGTCCCACTAATTGGTCAGCCATAGACAATTTTTTATGGCCATTTAAAGTTTTCAAAGGGAAAAACAATTTTCCTGTCTAAATCTATAATATATAATCTATAACTCTGTCAAAATCAGACTGCAGCCGTGGGGAATCTGCTTGATTTGTGACTGATGTAAAAATTTTCAAGTCATCTGGTAGACGGTAGTTGGCAATATTGCTCTTATTGCCAATCTTGAAAGTTGGAGCAATGGAAGTTACTTTCCATTCATTAATAAAATCTCCCCGCTTTAGAGATTTATTGAAAATTAATAAAATCGGATAAGCAATTGCAACAGTATTTTTAGCAAAATTGAACACAGTCCATCCACATCAGATTGTTTCGAGAACTTAAACACCGAAATTCCCCGAATAACATCATCAAGTGATATGGAAAGTTCACCAAAATTTGAGTATCAACATCAGTATACTCAACCACATCAGGCAAAACAGTATGGGACTCGAAGTTTGAGCTGAAGAAAATTGCAAAAAGATCGACGGCATCAGTAAGAGAGTATGCAGAGGTTTTATTATAAAAAACAAAAGGTGGGATGCTAGAGCATGACTCCGGTATCCGTCCGGGATGCAGTCGGGGTTATTTTGGAACATTTTCGGGACTATTCCGGGATCATTTCGGGACTATTTCGCAATCATTTGGGGACCCTTATGGCATCATTTCTGGGGTGGCTTCGGGATCCGTCCAGCATCCCGTATAGGTATTTTCGGGATCATTTGCGTACCTTTGAAAGATACATTCTTGATGGTTTCTGGGATCATTACGGAACTTTTTCGGGGTAATTTTGAGTCCCTTCCGGCATCATTTCTGGATGGTTTTCGGGATTTGTCCGGGATCCGGTGGCTGCCATTTCGGGGCTATTTGGGGTATTTCCGGCATCATTTCTAGATGGTTTTTGGGATCCGTCCGGGATCCCGTCAGGGTCATTTCGGGACTATTTGGGGATCATATGGGAACCTTTCCGGCATCATTTCTGGATAGTTTTCGGCATCCGTCCGATATCCCGTCGGGTTTCATTTCGGGACTATTTCGGGCTCATTTGGGCTATTTTCCGGCATCATTTCTGTATGGTTTTCGGGATCCGTCCGGGATCCCGTCGGGGTCATTCCGTGATTGGTTAATTTGGGGTCCCTTCCGGTATCATTTCTGGATGGTTTTCGGGATCCGTCAGGAATAAGTCGGGGTCAATTCGGGACTTTTTCGGTACTATTTCGGGCTCATTTTGAGACCCTTCCGGGATCCTCCTAGAACTAAGCGCAAATAGGCTGAAACGATGGAAATTGTTACAGCAGATTCAACAAGATGTCTGGAAACGCTGGAGCCGAGAGCATCTCCCGGCGTTGAAAGTCAGATACAAATGGAAGCAGACGTGTCAGAACCTGAAGATCGGGGATTTAGTGTTGCTTCGTGATGAACGCTCTCCTCCGTTGCAATGGCCCCTTGGTCGAGTTGTAGAGATACACCCAGGTAGCGATGGTATTGTGAGGGTGGCAACTATACGAACTGCCACTTCAACATTTAAGCGCGCCCTCTCTAAGCTAGTCTCCTTACCGACCGACCCTGAAAATTTCGTCGCACCAGATGGACGAGGTGGGCGGAATGTCAAAGATCAATACAATCAGGCAGCACAGCAACCCTAATAAAAACGCATGAATATATGCTGAGAGTGCACCTGTCATCGGTAACTATGCTTTGTGCATCTTACTTTCGTTAACAAGAGCTTTTGATGTGTTCGCAGCCTTTGATTGGTCGATCTCCGCTCTCTATGTGCATATGTAAAACCAACAACCGTAACAAAAGGAACATCAGCGACAGCAGGCGAAAAACATGTTTTTTATTATTCAGATAACTTTTGTCTCTCAAGTCATTCCATTGTAAAAATTCGCTTGATACAGAAATAAATATTATACCGTTTTCTAATAAACATTAACAAACTCAAATCCTTCGAAAGTTGTACCATTGATTTTCTTTGAAAATTATTTATTATTCACTGACTAACTAAAAAAAAAAAAATAAATTTAATTAATTTCACAAATTTGTTATCAGGGTCATTTCGCGACCATTTTGGGATCGTTTCTGGATCCGTCCGGGATGCCGTAGGAGTAATTTCGGGATTTTTTTGTTACTTTTTCGGGACAGGGTCGGGACCCTTCCGGGGTCATTTCTGGATCCGTTCGGGATCCCATCGGGGTCATTACCGGACTATTTCGGAATCATTTTGGGACCCTTCCGGAATCATTCCTGTACGGTTCTCGCGATCCGTCGTGGATCCCCTCGGAGTCATTTCGGAACTTTTTCTGGACTATTTCGGGATAATTTAGGGACCCTTCCTGGATATTTTCTGGACATTTGTTGTGATCCGTCCGGGAGACCGTCAGGGTCATTTCGGAACTTTTTCGGGACTATTTCGGGATTATTTTGGTACCACTCGGGGATCATTTCTGTGTGCTTCTCTGGTTTGGGACTATTCCGGGAACTTTTGGAGACCTTTCCGGGGCATTTCTGGATGGTTTTCGGGATCCGTCCGCGATAGCGTCAGGGTCATTTCGTGGCTTTTACTGGATAATTTTGGGATCATTTGGGGATCCTATCAGGTTATCAGCCCATTTAGTTCTTTTTTTACTCAATTACAAAAATAAAATGCATTAGACAGAAAACAATTTTTAAACAGATAACTTGGTAAGCAGGCTAACGTGAATAGCCCATATATTTCATTTTCTCCTTGCGGACGGGGCCGTAAAAGGCTAGTATATATTATAAATGGGAAAGTTTGGATGTTTGGACGTTTGGATGCTTTAATGTTGGGATGTTTCGGGATCCGTCCGGCATCCCGTCGGTGTATTTTCGGGATCATTTGCGTACCTTTGAGAGATACATTCTTGATGGTTTCTGGGATCATTACGGAAATTTTTCGGGGTCATTTTCGGTCCCTTCCGGCATCATTTCTGGATGGTTTTCGGGATTCGTACGGGATCTCGTCTGTGCTACTTCGGATTTGGGGTATTTCCGGCATCATTTCTGAATGGTTTTCGGGATCCCGTCGGGGTCATTATGGACTTTTTCGCGACTAATACGGGATCATTTGGGGACCCTTTCGCCATCATTTCTAGATGGTTTTCGGAATCCGTCCGGGATCCCGTCGGGGTCATTTCGGGACTATTTGGAGATTATTTGGGAACCTTTCCGGCATCATTTCTGGATAGTGTCCGGGATCCGTCGGGGATCCCGTCATGGTCATTTCGGGACTATTAGGAGATCATTTGTGGACCTTCCGGCATTATTTCTGGATAGTTTTCGGGTCCGTCCGGTATCCCGTCGGAGTCATTTCGGGACTTTTTCGAGATCATTTAAGGATGGTTTTCAGGATTCGTCCCGGATCCCGTCAGGATAATTTCTGTAGTTTCCGAGACTATTTCGGGATCATTTTAGGACCCTTCCAAGATCATTTCTGAATGGATTACGGGATCTGTCCGGGATCCCGTTCGAGATCCCATCAGGGCCAGGGCCAAAGACAAACGTCTGGACAAACATATAAACATCCAAAAATCCAAACTTTCCCATTAATAATATATATTAGATTAATAAAATCGGATAAGCAATTGCAACAGTATTTTTTAGCAAAAATGAACAGAGTCCATCCACATCAGATTGTTTTGAGGACTTTAATTAACACCGAAATTCCCCAATAAACATCATCAAGTGATATGGAAAGTTCACCAAAATTTATTTGAGTATCAACATCAGTATGATCAACCACATCAGGCAAAACAGTATCAGACTCGAAGTTTGAGTTGAAGAAATCTGCAAAAAGATTGACGGCATCAGTAAGAGAGTATGCAGAGGTTTTATTATAAACAAGTAAGGAAGGTTAAGTTCGGGTGTAACCGAACATTACATACTCAGTTGAGAGCTATGGTGACAACATAAGGGAAAATAACCATGTAGGAAAATGAACCGAGGGAAACCCTGAAATGTGTATCAAATGAAAGGAGTTAAAGAGTATTTTATGAGGGAGTGGGCCATAGTTCTATAGGTGGATGCCATTTAGGGATATAGCCATAAAGGTGGATCAGGGTTGACTCTAGAATGCGTTTGTACGATATGGGTTTCAAATGAAAGGTGTTAATGAGTATTTTAAAAGGGAGTAATCCTTAGTTCCATAGGTGGACGCCATTTCGAGATATCGCCACAAAGGTGGACCAGGGGTGACCCTAGAATTTGTTTGTACAATATGGGTATCAAAAAAAAGGTGTTAATGAGTATTTTAAAAGGGAGTAATCCTTAGTTCCATAGGTGGACGCCGTTTCGAGATATCGCCATAAGGTGGACCAGGGGTGACCCTAGAATTTGTTTGTACAATATGGGCATCAAACGAAAAGTGTTAATGAGTATTTTAAAAGGGAGTGGGCTTTAGTTCTATAGGTGGACGCCGTTTCGAAATATCGCCCTAAAGGTGGACCAGGGGTGACTCTAGAATATGTTTGTACGATATGGGTATCAAATTAAAGGTATTAATAAGGGTTTTAAAAGGGAGTGGTGGTTGTTGTATAGGTGGTCGCCTTTTCGAGATATCGCCATAAAGGTGGACCAGGGGTGACTATAGAACGCGTTTGCACGATATGGGTATCAAATGAAAGGTGCTAATGAGTATTTTAAAAGGGAGTAATCCTTAGTTCCATAGGTGGACGCGGTTTCGATATATCGCCATAAAGGTGGAGCAGGGGTGACCCTAGAATTTGTTTGTACAATATGGGTATCAAAAGAAAGGTGTTTATGAGTATTTTAAAAGGGAGTAATCCTTAGTTCCATATGTGGACGCCGTTTCGAGATATCGCCATAAAGGTGGAGCAGGGGTGACCCTAGAATTTGTTTGTACAATATGGGTATCAAAAGAAAGGTGTTAATGAGTATTTTAAAAGGGAGTGGGCCTTCGTTCTATAGGTGTTCGCCTTTTCGAGATATCGCCATAAAGGTGGACCAGGGGTGACTTTAGAATATGTTTTTACGATATGGGTATCAAATGAAAGGTGTTAATGAGTATTTTAAAAGGGCGTGGGGCTTAGTTCTATAGGTGGACGCCTTTTCGAGATATCGCCATAAAGGTGGACCAGGGGTGACTCTAGAATGAGTTTGTACGATATGGGTATCAAATTAAAGGTATTAATGAGAGTTTTAAAAGGGAGTGGTGTGAAGGCGTTTTCCAGATATCGACCAAAATGTGGACCAGGGTGACCCAGAACATCATCTGTTGGATACAGCTAATTTATTTATATATGTAATACCTGCCAAGATTTTAAGGGTTTTTTATTTCGCCCTGTAGAACTTTTTCATTTTCTTCTACTTAATATGGTAGGTGTCACAACCATTTTATAAAGTTTTTTCTAAAGTTATATTTCGCGTCAATAAAACAATCCAATTACCTTACCATGTTTCATGCTTTTTTCGTATTTGGTATAGAATTATGGCATTTTTTCATTTTTCGTAATTTTCGATATCGAAAAAGTGGGCGTGGTCATAGTCGGATTTCGTTCATTTTTCATACCAAGATAAAGTGAGTTCAAGTAAGCACGTGAACTAAGTTCATTAAAGATATGTCGATTTTTGCCCAAGTTATCGTGTTAACGGCCATGCGGAAGGACAGACGGACGCCTGTGTATAAAAACTGGGCGTGGCATCAACCGATTTCGCCCATTTTCACAGAAAACAGTTAATGTCATAAAATCTATGCCCCTACCAAATTTCAAAAGGATTGGTTAATTTTTGTTCGACTTATGGCGTTAAAAGTATCCTAGACAAATTAAATGAAAAAGGGCGGAGCCACGCCCATTTTGAAGTTTTCTTTTATTTTTGTATTTTGTTGCACCATATCATTACTGGAGTTGAATGTTGACATAATTTACTTATATACTGTAAAGATATTAAATTTTTTGTTAAAATTTTACTTTAAAAAAATTTTTTTTTTAAAAGTGGGCGTGGTCCTTCTCCGATTTTGCTAATTTTTATTAGGCGTACATATAGTAATAGAAGTAACGTTCCTGCCAAATTTCATCAAGATATCTTCAACGACTGCCAAATTACAGCTTGCAAAACTTTTAATTTACCTTCTTTTAAAAGTGGGCGGTGCCACACCCATTGTCCAAAATTTTACTAATTTTCCATTCTGCGTCATAAGTTCAACTCATCTACCAAGTTTCGTCGCTTTAGCTGTCTTTTGTAATGAATTATCGCACTTTTTCGGTTTTTCTAAATTTTCGATATCGAAAAAGTCGGCGTGGTTATAGTCCGATATCGTTCATTTTAAATAGCGATCTGAGATGTGTACTCAGGAACCTGCATACCAAATTTCATCAAGATACCTCAAAATTTACTCAAGTTATCGTGTTAACGGACGGACGGACGGACGGACGGACATGGCTCAATCAAATTTTTTTTCGATCCTGATTATTTTGATATATAGAAGTCTATATCTATCTCGATTCCTTTATATATGTACAACCAACCGTTATCCAATCAAACTTAATATACTCTGTGAGCTCTGCTCAACTGAGTATAAAAACAAAAGGTGGGATGCTAGAGCATTACCCCGGTATCCGTCCGGGATGCAGTCGGGGTTATTTTAGAACATTTTCGGGACTATTCCGGGATCATTTCGGGATTATTTCGCAATCATTTGGGGACCCTTATGGCATCATTTCTGGGGTGGCTTCGGGATCCATCCGGCATCCCGTAGGGGTATTTTCGGGATCATTTGCGTACCTTTGAAAGATACATTCTTGATGGTTTCTGGGATCATTACGGAACTTTTTCGGGGTAATTTTGAGTCCCTTCCGGCATCATTTCTGGATGGTTTTCGGGATTTGTCCGGGATCCCGTGGGTGCCATTTCGGGGCTATTTGGGGATCATTTGGGGTATTTCCGGCATCATTTCTAGATGGTTTTCGGGATCCGTACGGGATCCCGTCAGGGTCATTTCGGGATTATTTGGGGATCATGTGGGAACCTTTCCGGCATCATTTCTGGATAGTTTTCGGCATCCGTCCGATATCCCGTCGGGTTTCATTTCGGGACTATTTCGGGACTATTTCGGGCTCATTTGGGGTATTTTCCGGCAGCATTTCTGTATGGTTTTCGGGATCCGTCCGGGATCTCGTCGGGGTCATTCCGTGATTGGTTCATTTGGGGTCCCTTCCGGTATCATTTCTGGATGGGTTTCGGGATCCGTCAGGAATAAGTCGGGGTCAATTCGGGACTTTTTCGGTACTATTTCGGGCTCATTTTGAGACCCTTCCGGGATCATTTCTGTATAGTTTTCGGAAGTATAGTTTTAGAAGTTTAAACTTTGGTTTATTTACTGAAAAATCAATTTCCCTGGCATTAGTGAGAAGATTGAATTCCCTGAATGCCCTAGAAATAGGCGAATTAGCAACATATGTCGTTCTAGCTCTATCCAATAAAAAAATATCATGATTTCGAAGTGTTCTAGATGGTATATTGAAGCAAATACGCTTCAAAGGAAACGACGAGTCAATCGTGCCCCCTATCAAATCATAAGTAAATGTCGGCGATAGAATAGATCTTCTACTAACCAGGGATTTCAGTCTTATAAGTAGACATCTCGAGTAGTAAGATGGTAAGGGATCCTGAAAACGTAATAACCGGAGCCCAAAACGCAAACATTTTTTCTGGATCATTTCAAGTCGCTGTATATGACAAGCGTGGTATCGTCTCCAAACGAAGGAAGCATATTCCAGTTTAGACCGTACAAGCGATGTATATAGAAGCTTTAACATATATGGATCATGGCGAATGAACGCAAGCATTGAATATGACTTAGCAAGAACACAGTTACGTTGACTTTGAAAGAGAAATTTAGCATCGAAGACAACTCCAAGATCTGATATTTCATCAACAGTTTTTAAAACAGAAATACCAATGTGATACGAGGTGTTAATACCATTACGGGATTTTGAAAATGAGGTGTGAAAGCTCTTACTAATATTTAAATGTAAGCAATTTCTACTACACCAATCTATAACTCTGTCAAAATCAGACTGCAGCCGTAGGGCATCTGCTTGATTTGTGACTGATGTAAAAATTTTCAAGTCATCTGGTAGACGGCAGTTGGCAATATTGCTCTTATTGTCACTCTTGAAAGTTGGAGCAATGGAAGTTACTTTCCATTCATTAATAAAATCTCCCCGATTTAGAGATTTATTGAAAATTAATAAAATCGGATAAGCAATTGTAACAGTATTTTTAGCAAATTTGAACACAGTCCATCCACATCAGATTGTTTTGAGAACTTAAACACCGAAATTCCCCGAATAACATCATCAAGTGATATGGAAAGTTCACCAAAATTTGAGTATCAACATCAGTATACTCAACCACATCAGGCAAAACAGTATGGGACTCGAAGTTTGAGCTGAAGAAATTTTCAAAAAGATTGACGGCATCAGTAAGAGAGTATGCAGAGCCTTCATTATAAAAAACAAAAGGTGGGATGCTAGAGCATGACCTTTTGGGGTCCCTTCCGGCATCATTTTTGGATGGTTTTCGGGATTCGTCCGAGATCCCGTCGGGGTCATTTCGTTACTGGTTCATTTGGAGTCCCTTCCGGCATAATTTCTGGATGGTTTTCGGGATCCGTCAGGAATCCGTTGGGGTCATTTCGGGACTTTTTCGGTACTATTTCGGCTCATTTTGAGACCTTTCCGGGATCATTTCTGTATAGTTTTCGGGATCCGCCCGGGATCCCGTCGGGGTTATTTTGGGACATTTTCGGGACTATTCCGGAATAATTTGGGGATCCGTCCGGGATCCAGTCGGGGTTATTTCGTGACATTTTTGGGGCTATTCCGGGATCATTTCGGGACTATTTCGCAATCATTTGGGGACCCTACCGGCATCATTTCTGGATGGGTATCGGGATCCGTCCGGCATCCCCTAGGGGTATCTTCGGGATCATTTGCGTACCTTTGAGAGATACATTCATGGTGGTTCCTGGGATCATTACAGAACTTTTTCGGGGTTATTTTCGGTCCCTTCCGGCATCATTTCTGAATGGATTTCGGGATCCGTCCGGGATCCCGTCGGGGCCATTTCAGGGTTATTTCGAGATCATTTGGGGTATTTCCGGCATCATTTGTGAGTGGTTTTAGGGATCCGCCCGCGATCCCGTCGGGGTCAATTAGGGACTTTTTCTCGACTAATACCGGATAATTTGGAGCCCCTTTCGCATCATTTCTGGATAGTTTTCGGGATCCGTCCGAGATCCCATCAGAGTCATTTCGGGACTTTTGGGGAACCATTTGAGGACCTTTCCGACATCATTTCTGGATAATTTTCGGGATCCGTCCGGGATCCCGTCGGGGTCATTTCAGAACTTTTTCGGATCCGTCCGGGATCCCGCTGGGGTCATTTCGGGCCTATTTCGGGCTCATTTGGGGTACCTTGTGGCATCATTTCTAGTTGGTTTTCTGGATCCGCCCGGTATCCCGTCGGGGTCTTTTCGGTACTTTTTCGGGATAATTTTATTTATTTATTTATTTCAAAGTAAATCTAGGACAAGTTAAAATATCCCTACCGATTATTTACAAATTATTAGCTTAATATCAATTCATTAAGTAGAAGTTTATACTTTGATTTAGTTACTGAAAAATCACTTTCCCTGGCATTAGTAAGAACGTTAAATTCTTTCAATGGCCTAAATATAGGCGAATTTGCGACATATGTCGTTCTGGCTCTATCTAATAAAAAAAATCATTATTTCGAAGAGTTCTAGATGGTATATTGAAACGAATACGCTCCAAAAGGAACGACGAGTCAATCGTGCCCCCTATCAAATCATAAGTAAATGTCAGCGCTAGAATAGTCCTTCTACTATCCAGGGACTTCAGTCTTATAAGTAGACATCTATAGTAGTAAGATGGTAAGGGATCCTGTAAACGTAATGAACGGAGCCCAAAACACCAAAATTTTATCTGGATCATTTCAAGTCGCTGGGTGCGACAAGCGTGGTATGGTCTCCAAACGAAGGAAGCATATTCCAGTTTAGACCGCACAAGCGATGTATATAGAAGCGTTAACGTATATGGATCATGGAAATCCGAGCTAAAGCGGCGAATGAACGCAAGCATTGAATATGACTTAGCAATAATACACTTAGGTTGACTTTGAAAGAGAAATTTAGCATCGAAGACAACTCCAAGATCTGATATTTCATCAACAGTTTTCAAAACAGAAACAGCAATGTGATACGAGGTGTTAATACCATTACAGGATTTTGAAAATGAGATGTGAAAGCTCTTACTAATATTTAAATGTAAGCAATTTGTACTATATCAATCTATTACTCTGTCGAAATCAGACTGCAGCCGTAGGGAATCTGCCTGATTTGTGACTGATTTAAAAATTGTCAAGTCATCTGCGTACAACAAAAAATGCGAGTAAATGAAGCAATGACGTATGTCATTAATTAAAATTACGAATAGGAGAGGTCCTAGGACACTTCTTGAGGAACACCAGAGGTCGCGGTAAAAGAATGAGAACTGACACCATCGACCACAACAGTGAAATCTCAGATCAGCAAGTTTTAAAAGGAGTAATTTATGGCTAACTTTATCGAAGGCCTTAGAACAATAAGTGTAGATGGTATCTACTTGTGCTCTATTTTTAAAGATAGAGAGACAATATTCAGTAAAAACAGCAAGATTAGTCACAGTCGACCTACCAGACATAAAACCATGCTGGTTGGGTGAAATAATATTTTTTACGCAAACGACACTGTTATAGCTAAATGTATTTTGTCTTCCAACTAATTTTAATTACACCGCAATAACTTTATATGTATATCAATACTTGTTTATTCAGCAAAAAGAAATATGTATGCAAAAATGAAAACGTGCTCACCGTAGTGAAGTGATAAATTCAATAACAAAAATTATTCTTATGAACGAACATAACGAGAAAGCAAAATGTCAAATATAACTCGGTATACAATTTCAGTGTTGGAGAGTGATGCCGAGTTAGAGATTACACTGGAGTAACCGGTTGACGATTCCGAGTAGTAGATAGTTCTAAACATTCCGCCCACCTCGTCCTGTGCGACGAAACACTTATCCGCCCACCATAGGCGTCAAACGCGGCTCATCCATGGGAAGCGTTACTAGTTTTGAAATTTCTCTTTTTATAGTTGCTGATTTGGTACGTACAGTTGCGACTCTTACATGAGAATCTCCACCCGGGTGTACTTGGATAACCCGACCCAAAAGCCATTGAGTAGGGGGGGGGGGGGGGGGCGTTCGTCGCGTAAAAGAACCAGGTCACCTATCTTCAAATTTTTTTGCGATTGCTGCCACTTATTTCGAATCTGAAGCTCTCTCAAATACTCGGCACTCCAGCGCTGCCAAAAGTGTTGATTTATTTGTTGTATTTGTCTCCACCGGGTTAGCTTGGAATCCTTGATGTCAAGTAAGCTTGGTTCGGGTGGTGCTATCAAGGGACCTCCTTTCAACAAATGCGCAGGTGTAATCGCCGTAATGTCGTCCGGATAATTGGAGAGAGGGGTCAGTGGTCTCGAATTGAGTACAGCCTCTACCTCTTTTAGCACTGTATTCGAATGTCAATGTTGCTTCGCCGATAACGCGTTTAAGATGGTGCTTCATGCTTTTTATTCCTGCCTCCCATATACCTCCAAAATTGGGTGACCCGGGGGGAATAAAGTGCCAGGAGACTCCTCTAACGGATCCGTAATGCGCACCTGCCTCGAACTGATTTCGAAACTGAGCGATGTCGTCTTTCAACACAGTGTTTGCTCCTACAAATGTTGTAGCACAGTCGCTGTATATAGTGGAGCTGTAGCCTCGAACTGCAAAGAAGCGACGTAGTGCCAACAAAAACTTGTTTCTCGTAAGGTCGCTTACAAGCTCGAGATGGATAGCTCGAGTACTGAAACATACGAATAGCGCAATGTATTGCCCCCTGCCTTTTGAAGTGCGAACACTATATGGGCCTCCATAATCTATATCGCGATGTGAAAATGGTTTGGCCGGATTACAACGGGCTGCGGGCAAAGCCCCCATGATTTGGCTTGCAGGTTCGCAACGATGGCGAAAGCATTTTATGCAGCGGTTTATGTATTTCTTGATGGATAATCGTAAATAGGCCAGAACCGATGCCTAATAAAGCTCAGCGTCGTCTGAACCCCACTGTGCAACGTACACTCATGTGTTTGGGCTATAAGCAGCGCAGTCAATTTATCATCTTTTGGTAATATAATGGGAAATCGTTCGGCTTCTGATAAGAAGGCATGCTTGAGGCGTTCATTAACTCGTAAAATGTCGTCATTCCCAATGGTTGGGTTGAGCATTCGCAGCTTACTTTTGGTCGAGAGCGGTTTGCCTTGACGTAGACAAGAGATCTCATTCAAAAAATTAACATTTTGAACGTACCTGAGCCATGAATTAAGGGCAGTCGCTCGTTCTGATGCGGTACACCAATTCTCCGTAGCATGTGGTAAGTTCAGCCTTGCAGCTAGAAATCTTCGACACCAGGCTGCCACCGCGACGAGTTTGTTGATATTTGAATATTTCGCCAGCAGATGCTCTCGTAGCGGCTCAGTGATGTTAGTTGTCATGACGGCAAGTGCCGCCGTGTTTGATGTAGCACTTAACGTAGGTTGAGCTGGCCAGTTTCCCTCGGCGCTAGTCAGCCAAGACGGACCCGACCACCATACATTAAGATCGGTAATACCAGATGGCATAACTCCTCTAGTTGCGACATCAGCTGGATTACACTTCGTTGATACATATCTCCACGCAGATGCTGATGTTACTTCCTGTATTTGAACCAAGCGATTCGCTAGATACTGTCGGTGTTGACCTGGATTAGAGCGAATCCACCTCAGCGTCGTTTTCGAGTCTGACCAGCAATATATTTGTGCCTTGTCGATTTTAAGGGCATCTGCCATCTTAGCAGTAAGCTTAGAAGCTAAAACCGCTGCGTTTAGCTCAAGGCGTGGGAATAGTTATCTTTTTGAGTGGCGATACCTTAGTTTTAGCGATCAAGATTGACACGTGTACAGTTCCGTCCGCCTCGATCACTAGTAAGTAGCACACCGCGGGGTAGGCTGATTTTGATGCATCCGCAAAAATGTGCAATTGACGGTTGAGTGTGTTGGTTGATATGTGAACCCATCGTTCAGTCTTTATTGACTCGAGGCCGGGGAGCTCATCTCGAAACCTTCTCCATTTTTCCTGATGTGGGTTTGGAATAGGATCATCCCATTCGCACCCAAGTACCCAGAGCTCTTGAAATATAATTTTGCCTACAATGATGACTGGTGCTAAAAGGCTCAGTGGATCGTATGTTCTTGCGATATCAGATAGCTGTTGGCGTTTTGTAATGGGTCCTGTGTATGAGGTACGCGATATTTTGTATTCGATGGCATCTGACATGCATTTCCAAAAAATACCCAATACCTTTGTTTCTTTGTCCAATGCTAAGCTACAGTATGCTTCAGACGATGCTTGAGTATCTGAACTGATCTCTTGCAGAAATTCCGTGGAGCTGGAATTCCATTTCCGTAGAGAAAACCCTCCACCTCGCAGGAGTTCTTGAAATTCGTGTTTCAGATTTACCGCTTCTGTCACGGTGTCAGCGCCGTGCAAGCGATCGTCCATGTAGAATGATTCGCGTAAAATTTGCGAGGCGCGGGGATATGTCGCTTCTTCTTCCATTGCAAGAGTATGGAGAACTTTGATCGTTAATTATGGGGAGCAATTAAGTCCATATGTCACGGTAAGTAGTCGAAAAACTTCGTATTAGAGAGTGCTGAACCAAACCCAACTTGCTACATTCCTCACCATGGAGAATATAAAGCATCAAGCTCAACAACAAAGCTGCGAACAGTGTTCAACGCGTCACGAAAGTATAGCACTGGTGTGTCATTTAATGACTGCTTGCATATAGGCCCGAAATTACAAATTGATTTAGCCTCACTCCTCATCAAGTGGCGGTTGCACCGAATCGCTTTCATGTCCGATATTGAGAAGAGCTACCGACAAATCAAGGTGTGTGATGAAGACGTAGATATGCAGCGTATTTATTGGTTCAATGCAGAGCGCCAACCCCAAGTATTTCGACTACTTACCGTGACATATGGACTTAATTGCTCCCCATACTTAACGATCAAAGTTCTCCATAATCTTGCGGGGAACGAACCCGCAACCTCTGGGTTCCACAGAATGCGCTCGAGCGTTTCCTCCACCTACCCGCACTTCCTACATCTGCTATCACTAACCAAGCCTAATTTAAAGGCATATGACACCAGAAGGCAGTGCCCAGTCAGAATACCCGTCATGAGTCTACAGTCCTCTCTTTTTAATCATGGAAGCAACTTTGTTAGTCTAAGATCTACACATAATCTTCGACACTTTACAGCCCCGCTCTTGAACCCACGCCTTTCCCGCTTGGTCGATCATGTGCACCTCTCGCCTTCGCTTAATTTCGCCCAGTCTAATTGGGACGTCTACGGAACAAGCTTCAAGGGATGCGCCCTTTTTAGCTAGTTCGTCCGCTTTTTCATTCCCATCTATACCAACATGCCCTGACTAGCTGTACATCAAAATACACTTGCAAGGAGTGTCATGCAAAGGGTGCTGGATTTCGTCATAGTGTTGTGCTAGGATGTCCTGGTCCTGGGCGACCAGACTGGTGACGCGTGGCGGCCAGCCAATTGCTTTGTACATGGTTAATAACGTTTCTTTATCTTTTACCAATGTGCTGCTGGCAAACGACTTGAGGATTTTGTTGCGACTTTGCACTTTAGAAACTATATCGGTGGCATGAGCCTTGAAGGTTAGAGTATTATCGAATGTTATCCTTAAGATATTTGGATGACGGTCAGTAGGTAGTGTGACACCATCGAAGCGTACGTTCAATAATTGCGACATCTGTTCCTTCCACGTCGTAAACAGAGTGGCCGTGTATTTTGTCTTTGATAATGCCAAGTTAGGCGAGGCGAAGAAACCGGAAAGATGGGGGAGATAGCTGTATATTTAGAAACTAATTCATCATCTGAAAGGCCAGGTCGTATAGCCGTGTAGTCGTCAGCATAGGAAATGATTGTGACTCCTTCTGGTGGGGAAGGGAGTTTTGATATGTAAAAATTTAACAGAAACGGGGATAGGACACCAACCTGTGGTACCCCCCGTTTAATTTTCCTGGGTTTTGAGATTTCGTTCTTAAATTGAACCGACAGTTGCCGACCATTCAGATAATTAGCGGTCCATCTTTTAGACAAAGGGAAGGTGTGAGCCTTCATTGTCTTGGGGTAGCGTGCCGTGGTTGACTGTGTCAAAAGCTTTTGACAGGTCAAGTGCCACGAGCACTGTCCTATGATGGGGGTTTTCCTGATATAATCCGTAATTAATCTGAGTGTTAATGGCATTGAGCGCCCTGGTGGTGCTGTGCATTTTACGGAAGCCATGTTGTTGCGTGGCTAGGCGAAGATTCGCGTGAAATGAGGGATGTCTTAGCTACTGGCTAAAGGAGTGTTATCGGTCGATAATCCAGGAGCCGTGGCTCCCATCAAGAGGAAATTCTCTGGACTTAGCGCGCGCGGATTTGGCGTTTACTACGCGCAAACGAAAGGACTGGTGCGAGCTGTAGTAATGGTAAGGAAACAGCTACAATCATATATGCTGCCTAATTACACTACCGAGGACCTCGTAGTGATGGCCGTTGAGCAAAAAAATAAGCAGGAATTTATCCTGGCTTCCTGCTACATGGCCCATGCTGCGGAGGTTCCACCGATGGAGTGCAAGAGGCTAGTACAGGACGAAGGGCGCAAAGGGCGGTTGGTCAAAGGCGCGGATGCAAATGCGCACCACAATGCGTGGGGAGGAGCAGATACGTCGTGTTTATGTTTACGACGACGTCCCACCCCTTACCATAACCCCCACAAAGATTGAAGCAGCCATCCGTAAGTTTAAGCCCTCCAAGTCAATAGGCCCCGACGGAATAGCCAACCCAATGCTTAAACACCTTGGCGATGAGGGAATAAAATACCTCACACATGTTTTCAACCTGTCACTGGAACCCTTCGTTATTCCCGAAAAATAGAAAATGGCAAAGATAATCCCGCTACTTAAACCTGGCAAACCAGCTAACGAAGGCTAGTCTTATCGACCGATATCACTCCTTTAGCCAGTAGCTAAGACATTATACCAAGAGCAAGTCTGCAATGCAGATCTTGCTGTGAGTTTAGTCACTTGAATCGCAGCAATGCGGATGTTGTGACGCTTCATGAAATCGACTATCTACGTAATCTTCCCAGTTAGTCCATTACAGTTTAACTGCAGAATTCTGAAGGGCATAAGGGGAGACGTCGCCACTCTGGGGGTAAGTGACGGGTGACTACGCCTGGGTTGAGGAAGGCCAGGACGCAATTGCTGTTGTGGCCCTGGGACTGGGCGTCCTTGGGCAAGCATTAGGGTGATTGGGGTTTGCGACCTGGCAACAAGGCGCGATGAAACCCGTCGGGGGGTGTGCTTCCTTCTTCTGCAAGGGTGGGATATTGTATATTAATGACGGGGTTCACCGGGCGCGTCCTGACAAAGGCGTTTACCGATTCTGTGTGGATTTGGCTAAGGGCCTGCTTATGTTTGCCTGGATCAAACGGCTGTGTTGGGAGGCGCCTTGCCCAAGGACGCTCAGTCCCATTCTCATGTAAGAGTTGCAACTGTACGTACCAAATCAGCAACTATAAAAAGAACAATTTCAAAACTAGTAACGCTTCCCATGGATGAGCCGCGTATGAGGCCTATGGTGGGCGGATAAGTGTTTCGTCGCACAGGACGAGGTGGGCGGAATGTTTAGAACTATCTGCTACTCGGAATCTTCAACCGGTTACTCCAGTGTAATCTCTAACTCAGCATCACTCTCCAACACTAAAATTGTATACCAAGTTATATTTAACATTTTGATTTCTCGTTATGTTCGTTCATAACAATAATTTTTGTTATTGAATTTATCACTTCACTACGGTGAGCACGTTTTCATTTTTGCATATTTCTTTTTGCTGAATAAACGAGTATTGATATACATATAAAGTAATTGCGGTGTAATTAAAATTAGTTGGAAGACAAAATACATTTAGCTGGAGAACAATCATTGTTTCCGATCAGCTATAACATTTTGGCATCCCTTGCGGGAACTATCTACTACTCGGAATCGTCAACCAGTTACTCCAGTGTAATCTCTAACTCAGCATCACTCTCCAACACTGAAATTGTATACCGAGTTATATTTGACGTTTTGCTTTCTCGTTATGTTCGTTCATAAGAATAATTTTTATACTCAGTTGAGCAGAGCTCACAGAGTATATTAACTTTGATTGCATAACGGTTGGTTGTACAGGTATAAACGAATCGAGATAGATATAGACTTCCATATATCAAAATCATCAGTATCGAAAAAAAATTCGATTGAGCCATGTCCGTCCGTCCGCCCGTCCGTCTGCCCGTTAACACGATAACTTGAGTAAATTTTGAGGTATCTTGATGAAATTTGGTATCTAGGTTCCTGGGCACTCATCTCAGATCGCTATTTAAAATGAACGATATCGGACAATAACCACGCCCACTTTTTCGATATCGAAAATTTCGAAAAATCGAAAAAGTGCGATAATGCATTACCAAATACGCATTAAGCGATGAAACTTGGTAGGTGAGTTGAGCTTATGACGCTAAATAGAAAACTAGTAAAATTTTGGACAATGGCACCGCCCACTTTTAAAAGAAGGTAATTTAGAAGTTTTGCAAGCTGTAATTTGGCAGTCGTTGAAGATATCATGATGAAATTTGGCAGGAACGTTACTCTTATTACTCTATGTCTGCTTAATAAAAATTAGCAAAATCGAAGAACGACCACGCCCACTTTTAAAAAAAATTTTTTTTTTAATTCAAATTTTAAAAGAAAAGTTAATATCTTTACAGCATATAAGTAAATTATGCCAACATTCAACTCCAGTAATGATATGGTGCAACAAAATACAAAAATAAAAGAAAATTTCAAAATGGACGTGGCTCCGCCCTTTTTCATTTAATTTGTCTAGGATGCTTTTAATGCCATAAGTGGAACAAAAATTAACCAATCCTTGTGAAATTTGGTAGAGGCTTAGCTCCTAGGACGATAACTGTTTTCTGTGAAAAAAGGGCGAAATCGGTTGAAGCCACGCCCAGTTTTTATACACAGACTATCGTCTGTCCTTCCGCTCGGCCGTTAACACGATAACTTGAGCAAAAATCGATATATCTTTACTAAACTCAGTTCACGTACTTATCTGGACTCACTTTGTATTGGTGCAAAAAATGGCCGAAATCCGACTATGACCAGGAATGAAACATGGTAATTTTATTGGTCTATTGACGCAAAATATAACTTTAGAAAAAAACTTAGTAAAATGGGTGTGACACCTACCATATTAAGTAGAAGAAAATGAAAAAGTTTTGCAGGGCGAAATCAAAAGCCCTTGGAATATTGGAAGGAATACTGTACGTGGTATTACATATATAAATAAATTAGCGGTACCCGACAGATGATGTTCTGGATCACCCTGGTCCACATTTTGGTAGATATCTCGAAAACGCCATCACATATACAACTAAGGGCCACTCCCTTTTAAAACCCTCATTAATGCCTTCAATTTGATACCCATATCGTACAAACACATTCTAGAGTCACCCCTGGTCCACGTTTATGGCGATATCTCGAAAAGGCGTCCACATATAGAACTGAGGCCCACTCCTTTTTAAAATACTCATTAACACCTTTCATTTGATACTCATATCGTACAAACAATTTCTAGAGTCACCCCTGGTCCACCTTCATGTCGATATCTCGAAAAGGCGTTCACCTATAGAACTAAGGCCCACGCCTTTTTAAAATACTCATTAACACCTTTCATTTGATACCCATATCGTCCAAAAACATTCTAGAATCACCCCTGGCCCACCTTTATGGCGATATCTCGAAAAGACATCCACCTATAGAACTAAGGCCCACTCCCTTTTAAAATACTCATTAACACCTTTCGTTTGATACCCATATCGTATAAACAAATTCTAGAGTCACCCCTGGTCCACCTTTATGTCGATATCTGGAAAAGGCGTCGAGCTTTAGAACTAAGGCCCACGCCCTTTTAAAATACTCCTTAACACCTTTCATTTGATACCCATACCGTACAAACAAATTCTCGAGTCAGGCCTGGTCCACCTTTATGGCGATATCCCTAAATGGCGTCCATCTATAGATCTATGGCCCACTTCCTCTTAAAATACTCTTTAATACCTTCCATTTGGTACACATTTCATACAAACACATTCCAGGGTTACCCTAGGTTCCTTTTACAACATGGTGATTTCCCTTACTTTGTCTCCACAGCTCTCAACTGAGTATGTAATGTTCGGTTACACCCGAACTTAGCCTTCCTTACTTGTTGTTATTGAATTTATTACTTCACTACGGTGAGCACGTTTTCATTTTTGCATATTTCTTTTTGCTGAATAAACGAGTATTGATATACATATAAAGTTATTGCGGTGTAATTAAAATTAGTTGGAAGACAAAATACATTTAGCTGGAGAACAATCATTGTTTCTGATCAGCTATAACATTTTGGCATCCCTTGCGGGGAACCTGACTCTTCGCAAATTTGGAATTCTTCATATTGGTATCATAACCTCAGAATAAATTTAATCACGCGACTTTTTTCGCGTACCGAGTAGAGTTACGATTGGTTTTACAATTGCCGTTTAATCACGCCACCTTTTTTACAACGTAGGTAATACATTTTGTACATATAACCACCTAAAATCACCAAAAAATGGCACTTGAACGCGAGGAAAACGTTGAAAAATTAATTTATAATTTTTCAATAAACACCCGCAAAACTGCTAAGCAAAAGCAAACCTATGGATATTTCTGTGCTCGAAAAGCGTTACTGCAAGATTATTGGAATCGTTATTCTCAGGCCAGAGATGATGTAGCGAATATGGAAGAAACCTCTGACAACATGGAAAGCCGTCGCAACGCATTAAGCGAAAGCCGATTAGTTGCCGTGGAGAGCGCTTATTGTGAAGCGATGGGCCAACTCAACGACGATATATCAAATTTATCTAACAAACGCAGCTCCAACTCTTTGACTACTGGCGCAGTTCATCAGCCAATGTCACTCTACCAAAAATTGAGCTGCCCAAATTTTATGGCAACCTTCAACATTGGTTAAATTTTAAAGATCTGTTTAAGACATGCATCGTTAAGGAAAATTCACTGTCGGACGTGCAGCGCCTATATTATCTTAAGGCTAGCTTGCAGGGCGACGCCGAACATCTGGTCCGCAATATCCCAGTAACAGAGCATAACTTTCAAATAGCTTGGGAATTGTTGACTCAGCGCTATGACAGCACACGTCGCCTCATTAAATGTCACCTACGTGCCATCGCTAACCTTCCGAAAATTAATTCAGAGTCCGCTGCTCAGATACGTAACATTCTCGATGTAGTCAACGGAACCTTTCGGGCACTAATTCAGCTTGGCCAGCCTACTGAACAATGGGACGACTGGTTTGTATTTCACATCACCGAGAAGCTCGATGCAAAAACCGTGAAGGACTGGGAGATCTCGCTAGGTGCTTCCGATACCGTTCCGACTTATGACGACCTCAAGAGGTTTTTACAAGGCCGCGTTCAAGGCCTAGAGACAGCCAATGCTCCAGAAAAACTGAATTGTTCATCATCAGCAAAACCTAATGGTGCATCATTAAGGACATCGAACTCTGTCCGCAGTCACCAAACTAGCCTCAATCAGTGTGTATATTGTTCGGAAAAGAACGCACTTCCGGCGTGTTTAGCTTTTCGTAAACTCCAACCGAGAGCGAAAATAAATCTAGTTCGCAACCATAACATCAAAATACACTTGCAAGGAGTGTCATGCAAAGCACCACACTTTCCTTCACGATTTCTTCAACGGCAAAACGGTGCTGGTGAATCATCATCGCTCTTTAATAGAGCCTGATTTCAATATCAAATGTATCCCACTGATTTTACCACGATTAGGGTACATGATTCCCACATCGTCGATCAATCATCACGCAGTCAGCGAGTTTTGCGATCTTAAATTAGCAGATCCAACTTTCGCTGAACCTGGAAGAGTAGATGTAGTGGTGGGCGCTGACAGCTATGGTTCCCTATTGTACAGTGGCCTAAAACGGTCGACTAATAACGCACTTATAGCACAAAAAAACACATCTGGGGTGGATTGTATACGGACCTATAGTTTCTAACACACAGAAACATTTGCAAGCGAAGTGGTGTACGAACACTTCGGTTGAGCTAAACGAATTGGTTAAACAGATGTGGACTTGCAACCAGCATGACGACTTAGCATCACCACCTCCAATGACAATGGACGAATTGTATTGCGAGGCATACTTTGCAAAGACTACACAACGCGATGACACTGGACGTTTTTCAGTGCGCTATCCTTTCAAAGTATCTGCCGACTTATCCGCATTGGGAGAATCAAAACAAGATGCGCTAACACTGTTCAAGTATCAACAAAATCGTCTTCACGGCGATCCTAATATGAAAACATTATACGAACAGTTCATGGATGAGTACATCTCGCTCGGCCACATGCAGCCTGTATTAGAGAGTGCTGAACCAAACCCAACTTGCTACATTCCTTACCATGGAGTATATAAAGCATCAAGCTCAACAACAAAGCTGCGAACAGTGTTCAACGCGTCACGAAAGTATAGAACTAGTGTGTCATTGAATGCCTGCTTGCATATAGGCCCGAAATTACAAACTTATTTAGCCTCACTCCTCATCAAGTGGCGGTTGCACCGAATCGCTTTCATGTCCGATATTGAGAAGTGCTACCGACAAATCAAGGTGTGTGATGAAGACGTAGATATGCAGCGTATTTATTGGTTCAATGCAGAGCGCCAACCCCAAGTATTTCGACTACTTACCGTGACATATGGACTTAATTGCTCCCCATACTTAACGATCAAAGTTCTCCATACTCTTGCAATGGAAGAAGAAGCGACATATCCCCGCGCCTCGCAAATTTTACGCGAATCATTCTACATGGACGATTGCTTGCACGGCGCTGACACCGTGACAGAGGCGGTAAATCTGAAACACAAACTTCAAGAACTCCTGCGCGGTGGAGGGTTTTCTCTACGGAAATGAAATTCCAACTCCACGGAATTTCTGCAAGAGATCAGTTCAGATACTCAAGCATCGTCTGAAGCATACTGTAGCTTAGCATTGGACAAAGAAATCAAGGTATTGGGTATTTTTTGGAAATGCATGTCAGATACCATCGAATACAAAATATCGCGTACCTCGTACACAGGACACATTACAAAACGCCAACAGCTATCTGATATCGCAAGAACATACGATCCACTGGACCTTTTAGCACCAGTCATCATTGTAGGCAAAATTATATTTCAAGAGCTCTGGGTACTTGGTGCGAATGGGATGATCCTATTCCAAACCCACATCAGGAAAAATGGAGAAGGTTTCGAGATGAGCACCCCGGCCTCGAGTCAATAAAGATTGAACGATGGGTTCACACATCAACCAACACACTCAACCGTCAATTGCACATTTTTGCGGATGCATCATAATCAGCCTACGCCGCGGTGTGCTACTTACGAGTGATCGAGGCGGACGGAACTGTACACGTGTCAATCTTGATGGCTAAAACTAAGGTATCGCCACTCAAAAAGATAACTATTCCATGCCTTGAGCTAAACGCAGCGGTTTTAGCTTCTAAGCTTACTGCTAAGATGGCAGATGCCCTTAAAATCGACAAGGCACAAATATATTGCTGGTCAGACTCGAAAACGACGCTGAGGTGGATTCGTTCTAATCCGGGTCAACACCGACAGTATCTAGCGAATCGCTTGGTTCAAATACAGGAAGTAACATCAGCATCTGCGTGGAGATATGTATCAACGAAGTGTAATCCAGCTGATGTCGCAACTAGAGGAGTTATGCCATCTGATATTACCGATCTTAATGTATGGTGGTCGGGTCCGTCTTGGCTGACTAGCGCCGAGGGGAACTGGCCAACTCAACCTACGTTCAGTGCTACATCAAACACGGCGGTACTTGCCGTCATGACCACTAACATCACTGAGCCGCTACGAGAGCATCTGCTGGCGAAATATTCAAATATCAACAAACTCGTCGCGGTGACAGCCTGGTGTCGAAGATTTCTAGCTGCAAGGCTGAACTTACCACATGCTACGGAGAATTTGTGTACTGCATCAGAACGAGCGACTGCCCTTAATTTATGGCTCAGGTACGTTCAAAATGTTCATTTTTTTAATGAGATCTCTTGTCTACGTCAAGGCAAACCGCTCTCGACCAAAAGTAAGCTGCGAAGGCTCAACCCAACCATTGGGAATGACGACATTTTACGAGTTAATGAACGCTTCAAGCATGCCTTCTTATCAGAAGCCGAACGATTTCCCATTATATTACCAAAAGATGATAAATTGACTGCGCTGCTTATAGCCCAAACACATGAGTGTACGTTGCACGGTGGGGTTCAGACGACGCTGAACTTTATTAGGCGTCGGTTCTGGCCTATTTACGGGCGATTATCCATCAAGAAATACATAAACCGCTGCATAAAATGCTTTCGCCATCGTTGCCAACCTGCAAGCCAAATCATGGGGCTTTGCCCGCAGCCCGTTGTAATCAGGCCAAACCATTTTCACATCGCGGTATAGATTATGGAGGCCCATATAGTGTTCGCATTTCAAAAGGCAGGGGGCATACATTGCGATATTCGTATGTTTCAGTACTCGAGCTATCCATCTCGAGCTTGTAAGCGACCTTACGAGAAACAAGTTTTTGTTGGCACTACGTCGCTTCTTTGCAGTTCGAGGCTACAGCTCCACTATATACAGCGATTGTGCTACAACATTTGTAGGAGCAAACACCGTGTTAAAGACGACATCGCTCAGTTTCGAAATCAGTTAGAGGCAGTTGCGAATTGAGGATCCGTTAGAGGAGTCTCTTGGCACTTTATTCCCCCCGGATCACCCAATTTTGGAGGTATATGGGAGGCAGGAATAACAAGCATGGAGCACCATCTTAAACGCGTTGTCGGCGAAGCAACATTGACATTCGAAGAATTCTATACAGTGCTAAAAGAGTTAGAGGCTGTACTCAATTCGAGACCACTGACCCCTCTCTCCAATGATCCGGACGACATCACGGCGATTACACCTGCACATTTGTTGAATCGAGGTCCCTTGATTATATGATATATGATTCCTCTCCCAATCTCTATGGCTTTTCCGCTCCATGCTACAGTGTGATCGCTAAGAGCAGAACATTCTTTTTTTTTTGTCTACCAACATTTTTACAAAGTAATTTATGATACATTAAACGAATTAAACGTATTAATGTGTAACACCGCCAACACTGATACCTACAACAACATGCTGCGATCAAAAGCGGGAAGGCCTTCAACGCTACGTGGGATTGCATCGCCGATAATGTGGGTGAGTGAAGATTAATTAATATGGTTAGTTTAATGAGACGCAACTGTATCAATATTTTCTATTTGGTTGCTTTTTATTTTCATACATATGTGAGTACCAAAGTTTTTTTGCTCTAAGAGATTTTTGGGAGTAATAACTCATAAATATATTTATGTCTACGTAATACCAACCCTTTTTATTTCCTTTTTTGCGAAACTGAACCTATATATATATATATCTATTAAATATATACGTATAAAAATATGTGCGAATGAATTTCAAGTTCAAGGAAAAACATATGTTGAGGTAGATTAGGGATTAATATTTAAATACCCACCAAAAAATAATGTTAGTCTAGTTAAAATCTGAAAGTGAAATTTTGCTAAATACCAATATACCTGTATATGTAAATTAAAATACTTTGTTGTTTTTGAATTCTTGTAAGGTTTGATTCGCATTAATAAAATCCTTGTATGGCAATGTTGTAAAATTCGATCTTTGTACATTTTCTTAATATGGATTGAAGATATATCTAATTACAAAAAAAAAATTTTTTAATTATGATTTGGTAAATTAAATCATTTTTGGTCTGATTTAGAAGGAAGTGTAGGTGGTAGAACGGGGTTTTTAGAACATCAACAAAGCCAAGGTAGGGTGGGTGCAGAGCAGTCGCCAATATCATTACAAGCAGGCGCTGCATCAGGTGTAGGGGCATGAATAACCCAAAGCGGGAGACGGTTAGCGTGGAGTTGTGGCTATTTAGTGTGCAAACTAAGTTTTGTTAGGATCATAGTCTGAGGAGGAAGGAGCTTGGTCAACCGCTAAGAATTTTACTCACCCCAGGCTGAAACTCCGGGAACAAGCGAGTGCACACGCCTTAGCAGTTGGCAGCATTACAAGACCCTCTCGTTGAACTGACACTTCAGTTTCGCCAGGCTCAGGCTATCAGCTCATAACATAATCTCTAACTCAGCATCACTCTCCAACACTGAAATTGTATACCGAATTATATTTGACATTTTGCGTTCTCGTTATGTTCGTTCATAAGAATACTTTTTGTTATTGAATTTATTACTTCACTACGGTGAGCACGTTTTCATTTTTGCATATTTCTTTTTGCTGAATAAACGAGTATTGATATACATATAAAGTTATTGCGGTGTAATTAAAATTAGTTGGAAGACAAAATACATTTAGCTGGAGAACAATCATTGTTTCCGATCAGCTATAACATTGCATTCCTTGCGGGGAACCTGGCTCTTCGCAAATTTGGGAATTCTTCATATTGGTATCATAACCTCAGAATAAATGTAATCACGCCACTTTTTTTCGAGTACCGAGTAGAGTTTATGATTGGTTTTGCAATTGCCGTTTAATCAGGCCACCTTTTTTGCAACGTAGGTAATACATTTTGTACATATAACCACCTACAATCACCAAAAAATGGCACTTGAACGCGAGGAAAACGTAGCAAAATTAATTTCTAATTTTTTAATAAACACCCGCAAAACTGCTAAGCAAAAGCAAACCTATGGATATTTCTGTGCTCGAAAAGCGTTACTGCAAGATTATTGGAATCGTTATTCTCAGGCCAGAGATGATGTAGAGAATATGGAAGAAACGTCTGACAACATGGAAAGCCGTCGCAACGCATTAATCGAAAGCCGATTCATTGCCGTGGAGAGCGCTTATTGTGAAGCGATGGGCGAACTCAACGACGATATATCAAATTTATCTAACAAACCACCCAGCAGCTCCAACTCTTTGACTACTGGCGCAATTCATCAGCCAAATGTCACTCTACCAAAAATTGAGCTGCCCAAATTTGATGGCAACCTTCAACGTTGGTTAAATTTTAAAGATCTGTTTGAGACATGCATGGTTATGGTTGCGATCTAGATTTATTTTCGCTCTCGGATGGAGTTTACGAAAAGCTAAACACGCCAGACAATGTACAAAATGTATTACCTACGTTGCAAAACAGGTGACGTGATTAAACGGCAATTGTAAAACCAATCGTAACTCTACTTGGTACGCGAAAAAAAGTGGCGTGATTAAATTTATTCTGAGGTTATGATACCAATATGAAGAATTCCAAATTTGCGAAGAGTTAGATTCCCCTTAATCTCGAAAAGTTTCGATATTGTGGAAAGTTTTGATATTGGACGGTAGTTGGCAATATTGCTCTTATTGCCACTCTTGAAAGTTGGAGTAATGAAAGTTACTTTCCATTCATTTATAAAATGTCCCCGCTTTAGGGATTTATTGAAAATTAATAAAATCGAATAAGCAATTGTAACAGTATTTTTTAGCAAAAATGAACACAGTCCATCCAGATCAGATTGTTTTGAAGACTTTAACACCGAAATTCCCCGAAT
This sequence comes from Eurosta solidaginis, assembly GCF_040869045.1. Taxonomy (NCBI): domain Eukaryota; kingdom Metazoa; phylum Arthropoda; class Insecta; order Diptera; family Tephritidae; genus Eurosta; species Eurosta solidaginis. The sequence goes on along the minus strand of NC_090324.1, from coordinate 160,184,088 downwards.
AACATAATGAACTGATATGGAAAGTTCACCAAAATTTATTTGAGTATCAACATCAGTATGCTTAACCACATCAGGCAAAACAGTATCAGACTCGAAGTTTGAGCTGAAGAAATCTGCAAAAATATTGACGGCATCAGTAAGAGAGTATGCATAGGTTTCATTATAAAAAACAAAAGGTGGGATGCTAGAGCATGACTTTTGAGGTCCCTTCCGGCATCATTTCTGTATGGTTTTCGAGATTCATCCGGGATCCTGTCGGGGTCATTTCAGGATTTTTCGGGGTAATTTGGGGTACCTTCCGGCATCGTTTCTAGATGGTTTTCGGGATCCGTCCGGGATCCCGTCAGGGTTATTTTGGGGCTATTTGGGAACCTTTCCGGCACCATTTCTGGATTGTTTCCGGGATCCCTTCAGGGTAATTTCGGGACTTTTTCGGGATCATTTGGGGACCCTTTAGGGGTTATTTCGTGACTTATTCTGCATTATTTCGGGATAATTTGGGGTCCCTTCCGGCATCATTTCTGTATGGTTTTCGAGATTCGTCCGGTATCCCGTCGGGGTCATTTCAGGACTTTTTCGGGATCATTTGGGGTACCTTCCGGCATCATTTCTAGATGGTTTTCGGGATCCGTCCGGGATACGGTCGGGGTCTTTTCGGGACTTTTTCGCGACTAATAAATGATCATTTGGGGGCTCCTTCGCCATCATTTCTAGATGGTTTTCGGGATCCGTCCGGGATCCCGTCAGGGTCATTTCGGGACTATTTGGGAATCATTTGGGAACCTTTCCGGCATCATTTCTGGATTGTTTCCGGGATCCGTCGGGAATCCCGTCAGGGTCATTTCGGGACTTTTTCGGGACTATTTCGGGATCATTTGGGGACCCTTTAGGGGTAATTTCGTGACTTTTTCTGTATTATTTCGGTATAATTTAGGGACCCTTCCGGCATCATTTCTTTATGGTTTGCCGGATCCATCAGGGTAATTTCGGGACCATTTTGGGGTCATTTGTGGACCCTTCCGAGATCAATTCTGGATCCGTCCGGGATGCTGTAGGAGTCATTTCGTGATTTTTTTTGTTACTTTTTCGGGATAGTTTTGGTACTCTTCCGGGATCATTTCTTGATCCGTGCGGGATCCCATCGGGGTCATTTCCGGACTATTTCGGCATCATTTTGGGACCCTTCCGGAATCATTCCTGTATGGTTCTCGCGATCCGTCGTGGATCCCCTCGGGGTAATATCGGAACTTTTCCTGGACTATGCCGGGATAATTTGGGACCCTTCTGGATATTTTGTGGACGGATTCTGAGATCCGTCCGGGAGCCCGTCAGGGTCATTTCGGAACTTTTTCGGGACTATTTCGGATTCATTTTGGTACCCTTCAGGGATCATTTCTGTGTGGTTCTCTGGATAGGTCTAGAATCGTGTCGTTGTCACTTCGGGTTTTTTGGGACTATTCCAGGAACTTTTGGAGACCCTTCCGGGGCATTTCTGAATGGTTTTCGGGATCCGTGCCCGATAGTGTCGGGGTCATTTCGCGGTTTTTTCTGGATAATTACGCGATCATTTGGAGATCTTATCAGGTTATCAGGTCATTTAGTTCTTTTTTTTTACTCAATTACAAAAATAAATATGTATATAACTTGATAAGCAGGATAACATGAATAGCCCATATATTTCATTTTCTCCTTCCGTACGGGCCGCGGTATATTATAAATGGGAAAGTTTGGATAATTGGATGTCCAGACGTTTGTCTTTGTGCCTCAATCACGCAAGAACCGCTGGACGGATTTGGATGAAATTTGGTCTAGAAGGATCTACTAGCTATATATTTTTCAAAAGGGCGAGATCTCCGCCCCCAATTTTTTTGCCTTTGCGACTGAATCACGCCAGAACGGCTACACGGATTTTGATGAAATTTGGGACACAGACAATAGTTTACTAGCAAAATTTTTTTCGAACATGGAAAGGGGAGTGGGGTCCTGCGACCCCTTCGACCAATTACTTATTAATTTTTACACATTATAGCTTTACTGACCTTCACCAATATTAGGTACAAACTCAATTGGTCAAATAAATCGAGGGCTTACAAAGTGAGCAGTGACACCCTCCGTCTCCCCTCCCCCCTTCTCACGCCCCTCTGGTGTAAAATCTATAATTGTTATAACTCAATATAAATTTTCTCCTAAATCAATAGTTTTTGATATCTGGCACATACATATCGAGATCTAAACAATTTTGGAAAAACGATCAGTGATCCTGTCCTTCTCCTTCCGCCATCTGGCCTCCTTCAATTACTTTTATTAGCTTTACCTGTATGTTTCTTTGTAACTGTTCATTCGCTCCAACGCGCCTGCTGCCTTATTAACATGGTTTTATAATTAGCTTCACGTTATTTATAATCCCGTTAGGGTGGGATATGCAATATTTGAGACACCCAAGATAAGCGGTTTTCTCAAAAGATATTATGGTTGGACGCAAGCAACGTAACAACGCATTTATTCACGTGCTGGAGTGCACAGGCTTTAAGATTGTTGTGGTTTTAATTAGGAAACGATTTTTCCGGAGGATCGTTGGGAACGAACCCAATAGCGCAGATAAATCCTTATTGCAAATTTAATTATACCAATTGGAACGGCTAGATTAGAACAAAAAACCACTCATTTTGTTTGCTCGGCATATGTAAACACATTCATACAAACCGGCGTTATATTTATATATGTACATCAGAAACAAGTGGTGTTGTATATACATATGTGAATCCGTTTTTTGGGGAAAAACTCAAATATGAACATTATAAAGTTACGAAAAATTATATATATATATATATATATATATATATATATATGTATATGGATATGCGTGTTTGAAGAATAACGGTTCCCATTAAGTCGAACGGGCTTAGTTGCCACTATGAATTCACTTTCTTGAAAAAGAAAAAAATTAATTTCCACTTACATGCGTATGCGGACAGCCCTCATCGCTGCTTTTTAGAGCTCCTTTTCCTGATTTTTAGGTAATTTTTTCTTTGGATGGCCGCCAACAATGCTTTGCGCGCAAGGCGGCTTGTAAGGCAATATGGTAATTCGACAATATGTATATTGCGTATTCAAGGTGCGATTTTCGCCACACCACTTCACAAGAGTTTTTCTTAAACTCTTTCCAAATATTTCAACACTTTTAAAACTGTTTGGCAAATATTTTCTGATACTTTTAATATTTTTGGTTATCACGCGCGCAGAGTTAAATAGCGAATGAGGGAAATTTAGAGATGGGAAAAGGAGTGGAATGTTCGCAGTGCTGTGCTTTTTCTACTTATATTGCGTTGCCACTTTTTCAAATTTGACTCGCAAGGACCAATGTTTAACGCAATGATGCAAATGGATTTTAATTCAATTCTAATTCTTTTATTGAATTTAATACTTAAAACTAACAATTGAATTTTCAAGGCTGATACTTCACACAGCAAATATGATGATTTAAAAGATAATTAATTCCACAATGGAAAGAAAATTTAGTTGAATGAAACTTGATTAGTTAAGTTGAAGAATAGAACTCGGGATTTAATCCGTCTTGCGACCGCGCAAGGGCTAGGTGGGATTAGAGAACCAATCTGACGCGAGTATGATGGTGACCGCGCAAGGGTTAGATTGAGTTAGGGGATTAATGCAGCGCAAGTGCCACAGCGGATGAGTTTATATTTAAAGATATAACTTACGGTTGTGGGTGAATACTTCCTTTTCTTTTTCCTGGAGTTGGCGTTTTTCCTGGAGTTGGCGTAGGTGATGATGTTCGTACTCGCTCTGTACTTGATGATCCGATGAAAATTTGATAAATGTAGATGATATTGGTTGATGATATGTGTTTAGCGTTCCACGTAAACAAGAGAGCGAGTTAATGCATTGCACTTGTATTTATAGCATAGATTAGTGATGGAAAGCAATTCCAACACTGTTGACTGGAAGCACTGGATGGCAACTCCAGTCTACTCTACCGCCAGGGTTGTATGAACGCAAGTCATAACTAGTGAAATGAAGTGATCGCAAGTCACAGGTGGGGTTAGGTGACATAAGTTCAATTAAGTATAGGAATATCATTTGCTATTTAAGTGAGCACAACTCACTTAAACAATCGTGATAAGCAGTTTACGTGCATTGCCCATATATTTTATTTTCTCCTTGCGGACGAAGCCCCGGGTAAAGGCTATATTGAATAAATCAGTTAGCGTTGATAAATGTGTTCAGCGCATTTTTCAAGAAGACATGTGGGAATTAGGTCAGGACCGTATTTGTAAGATTCCTTCAAAGACTTTAAGTGTGGAGATATTGCTGGAATATTAATTGCGCAAAGTGTATTAAGTAAATATGGGTATTCATTAGACAAAGAAATAAATCCAGCGGAATAGTTAGAATTGAAAAATTGTGCAAAGAAATTAGCAATATCTTGATCGTCGCTAGAGAAATCATCACGGTACCAGAAAGAAACCCTTTAACCCTACGTTTCGAGTTTACGAAATCATAGAAAGCTTTCGGATTGCAAGTTATTTTCTTTTTCATCGTACAGAGATAGGTATTTAAAATACTTTTGACGCAATATGGAATACTTCAAGTAGTCAGAGTGTAAACCCGTCTTCTTGTACAGCTTGAAGGAACTCCATTCTTTATTTTTTAAAGATTTCAGGTCTTTGGTTAACCATATTTGGACTAGTTCAGTGGAAACACGTTTACGCTTAGGTACGTGTAAGGTAGGCCTACATTTCAAATAAGCCCAACGTCCAACGCACTCCCTTATCATTAAGTGCGTCAACAACTCTTGCTGACAAACCGGCGCACTTCATATGGGCAAGCCCATCGCAAAGCCAGCATGCCACGAAGGTATGCGATTCACTTTTTACCATTTAAGAGGAGCTCTATGACTCAGGGAATTCAACATGTGGAAATCGGCTAAGCACGGACATGCCACGATTCTGGACGATATGACGAAGGGACAATCAAACGTAGTAGTAACCGACCTAACATCCAAAACCGACCACAACACAGCGGCTTTGTACTGCCAGGCTCAGAACATATGGTATCCTTCAAGGGAGGAATAGGAAGTAGGTCTAGAAAATGGCAGCGGCAACACAATCTACACCGACGGCTAGAATATGGAAAAGGGAACTGGACCTGGGATGTACTCAACACATCTACGGCTACGCCAATCATTCCGACTTCTTGACGCATGCAGTGTATTCCAGGCCGAGGTCTATGCCATAGACTGAGCAGAAAAGCTGCTTCAAGATAGTGTGATCTCCGACACCGACGTAACAATCTCTGTTGACAGCCAAGCCACCTTAAGGACATTAGAGTCCAACATGATAAAATCGGTCATCGTGCGGAGGTGTAGAGCCTCTCTGGCTTCCATAAGTCATCTCAATGTCTTCCAATTCTGGGTCCTTGGGTATTGAAGGGAATGAAATCCCAGATGAGATGGCTAGGAAAGTTTGGTTTGATAATTTTTACCCAAAACTTTCCAAAATGTAATATAGTTTTTTTTAAGAGTTTATTTCATTCTTTTGAAAAAAAGGAAAATCATTTTTCACGCATACTTGTTAGACCTACGTCTATACATCTTTAAACACACATATATGCATCTTCAACTAAAATAAAAAAAAAATATAAAAATTTTTTGAAAGAAAGAAAAAAATGAGAAAAAGGCATGTCTTAAAATAAGCTTAAACATTAAATGACAATATGACTATCGTCCTTTAATATTTTTTTTGAAATTCCCTTAGTATATTTTAAGTCCAAGCGGCAAGAATAATTTAGTTATACATGCGTAATTATAGTTTAAGTTTTGTTGTAACCATGTTGTTTTGAACCTCTTGGTAGCAACCCATAACTTATCTCAACATGTTGCCAATTTACTTTTCGATTGCATGGTAAGTTTTCCAGAGAGATCATGAACTAAGGAATTTCATTCATAAACTCCTGTTGCTGTTTTTTTTTAGTTTGCTTATAATACCATTTTTTTATCTCATATGATTCCTCTCCCAATCTCTATGGCTTTTCCGCTCCATGCTACAGTGTGATCGCTAAGAGCAGAACATTCTTTTTTTTGTCTACCAACATTTTTACAAAGTAATTTATGATACATTAAACGAATTAAACGTATTAATGTGTAACACCGCCAACACTGATACCTACAACAACATGCTGCGATCAAAAGCGGGAAGGCCTTCAACGCTACGTGGGATTGCATCGCCGATAATGTGGTTGAGTGAAGATTAATTAATATGGTTAGTTTAATTAGACGCAACTGTATCAATATTTTCTATCTGGTTGCTTTTTATTTTCATACATATGTGAGTACCAAAGTTTTTTTTGCTCTAAGAGATTTTTGGGAGTAATAACTCATAAATATATTTATGTCTACGTAATACCAACCCTTTTTATTTCCTTTTTTGCGAAACTGAACCTATATATATATATATCTATTAAATATATACGTATAAAAATATGTGCGAATGAATTTCAAGTTCAAGGAAAAACATATGTTGAGGTAGATTAGGGATTTATATTTAAATACCCACCAAAAAATAATGTTAGTCTAGTTAAAATCTGAAAGTGAAATTTTGCTAAATACCAATATACCTGTATATGTAAATTAAAATACTTTGTTGTTTTTGAATTCTTGTAAGGTTTGATTCACATTAATAAAATCATTGTATGGCAATGTTGTAAAATTCGATCTTTGTACATTTTCTTAATATGGATTGAAGATATATCTAATTACAAAAAAAAAAATTTTTAATTATGATTTAGTAAATTAAATCATTTTTGGTCTGATTTAGAAGGAAGTGTAGGTGGTAGAACGGGGTTTTTAGAACATCAACAAAGCCAAGGTAGGGTGGGTGCAGAGCAGTCGCCAATATCATTTCAAGCAGGCGCTGCATCAGGTGTAGGGGCATGAATAACCCAAAGCGGGAGACGGTTAGCGTGGAGTTGTGGCTATTTAGTGTGCAAACTAAGTTTTGTTAGGATCATAGTCTGAGGAGGAAGGAGCTTGGTCAACCGCTAAGAATTTTACTCACCCCAGGCTGAAACTCCGGGAACAAGCGAGTGCACACGCCTTAGCGGTTGGCAGCATTACAAGACCCTCTCGTTGAACTGACACTTCAGTTTCGCCAGGCTCAGGCTATCAGCTCATAACATAATCTCTAACTCAGCATCACTCTCCAACACTGAAATTGTATACCGAATTATATTTGACATTTTGCTTTCTCGTTATGTTCGTTCATAAGAATACTTTTTGTTATTGAATTTATTACTTCACTACGGTGAGCACGTTTTCATTTTTGCATATTTCTTTTTGCTGAATAAACGAGTATTGATATACATATAAAGTTATTGCGGTGTAATTAAAATTAGTTGGAAGACAAAATACATTTAGCTGGAGAACAATCATTGTTTCCGATCAGCTATAACATTGCATTCCTTGCGGGGAACCTGGCTCTTCGCAAATTTGGGAATTCTTCATATTGGTATCATAACCTCAGAATAAATTTAATCACGCCACTTTTTTTTCGAGTACCGAGTAGAGTTTATGATTGGTTTTGCAATTGCCGTTTAATCACGCCACCTTTTTTGCAACGTAGGTAATACATTTTGTACATATAACCACCTACAATCACCAAAAAATGGCACTTGAACGCGAGGAAAACGTAGCAAAATTAATTTCTAATTTTTTAATAAACACCCGCAAAACTGCTAAGCAAAAGCAAACCTATGGATATTTCTGTGCTCGAAAAGCGTTACTGCAAGATTATTGGAATCGTTATTCTCAGGCCAGAGATGATGTAGCGAATATGGAAGAAACGTCTGACAACATGGAAAGCTGTCGCAACGCATTAATCGAAAGCCGATTCATTGCCGTGGAGAGCGCTTATTGTGAAGCGATGGGCGAACTCAACGACGATATATCAAATTTATCTAACAAACCACCCAGCAGCTCCAACTCTTTGACTACTGGCGCAATTCATCAGCCAAATGTCACTCTACCAAAAATTGAGCTGCCCAAATTTGATGGCAACCTTCAACGTTGGTTAAATTTTAAAGATCTGTTTGAGACATGCATGGTTATGGTTGCGAACTAGATTTATTTTCGCTCTCGGATGGAGTTTACGAAAAGCTAAATACGCCAGACAATGTACAAAATGTATTACCTACGTTGCAAAACAGGTGACGTGATTAAACGGCAATTGTAAAACCAATCGTAACTCTACTCGGTACGCGAAAAAAAGTGGCGTGATTAAATTTATTCTGAGGTTATGATACCAATATGAAGAATTCCAAATTTGCGAAGAGTTAGATTCCCCTTAATCTCGAAAAGTTTCGATATTGTGGAAAGTTTTGATATTGGACGGTAGTTGGCAATATTGCTCTTATTGCCACTCTTGAAAGTTGGAGTAATGAAAGTTACTTTCCATTCATTAATAAAATGTCCCCGCTTTAGGGATTTATTGAAAATTAATAAAATCGAATGAGCAATTGCAACAGTATTTTTTAGCAAAAATGAACACAGTCCATCCACATCAGATTGTTTTGAAGACTTTAACACCGAAATTCCCCGAATAACATCATGAACTGATATGGAAAGTTCACCAAAATTTATTTGAGTATCAACATCAGTATGCTTAACCACATCAGGCAAAACAGTATCAGACTCGAAGTTTGAGCTGAAGAAATCTGCAAAAATATTGACGGCATCAGTAAGAGAGTATGCATAGGTTTCATTATAAAAAACAAAAGGTGGGATGCTAGAGCATGACTTTTGAGGTCCCTTCCGGCATCATTTCTGTATGGTTTTCGAGATTCATCCGGGATCCTGTCGGGGTCATTTCAGGATTTTTCGGGGTAATTTGGGGTACCTTCCGACATCGTTTCTAGATGGTTTTCGAGATCCGTCCGGGATCCCGTCAGGGTTATTTTGGGGCTATTTGGGAACCTTTCCGGCACCATTTCTGGATTGTTTCCGGGATCCCTTCAGGGTAATTTCGGGACTTTTTCGGGATCATTTGGGGACCCTTTAGGGGTTATTTCGTGACTTATTCTGCATTATTTCGGGATAATTTGGGGTCCCTTCCGGCATCATTTCTGTATGGTTTTCGAGATTCGTCCGGTATCCCGTCGGGGTCATTTCAGGACTTTTTCGGGATCATTTGGGGTACCTTCCGGCATCATTTCTAGATGGTTTTCGGGATCCGTCCGGGATACGGTCGGGGTCTTTTCGGGACTTTTTCGCGACTAATAAATGATCATTTGGGGGCTCCTTCGCCATCATTTCTAGATGGTTTTCGGGATCCTTTCGGGATCCGTCCGGGATCCCGTCAGGGTCATTTCGAGACTATTTGGGAATCATTTGGGAACCTTTCCGGCATCATTTCTGGATTGTTTCCGGGATCCGTCGGGAATCCCGTCAGGGTCATTTCGGGACTTTTTCGGGACTGTTTCGGGATCATTTGGGGACCCTTTAGGGGTAATTTCGTGACTTTTTCTGTATTATTTCGGTATAATTTAGGGACCCTTCCGGCATCATTTCTTTATGGTTTGCCGGATCCATCAGGGTAATTTCGAGACCATTTTGGGGTCATTTGTGGACCCTTCTGAGATCAATTCTGGATCCGTCCGGGATGCTGTAGGAGTCATTTCGTGATTTTTTTTGTTACTTTTTCGGGATAGTTTTGGTACTCTTCCGGGATCATTTCTTGATCCGTGCGGGATCCCATCGGGGTCATTTCCGGACTATTTCGGCATCATTTTGGGACCCTTCCGGAATCATTCCTGTATGGTTCTCGCGATCCGTCGTGGATCCCCTCGGGGTAATATCGGAACTTTTCCTGGACTATGCCGGGATAATTTGGGACCCTTCTGGATATTTTGTGGACGGTTTCTGAGATCCGTCCGGGAGCCCGTCAGGGTCATTTCGGAACTTTTTCGGGACTATTTCGGATTCATTTTGGTACCCTTCAGGGATCATTTCTGTGTGGTTCTCTGGATAGGTCTAGAATCGTGTCGTTGTCACTTCGGGTTTTTTGGGACTATTCCAGGAACTTTTGGAGACCCTTCCGGGGCATTTCTGAATGGTTTTCGGGATCCGTGCCCGATAGTGCCGGGGTCATTTCGCGGTTTTTTCTGGATAATTACGGGATCATTTGGAGATCTTATCAGGTTATCAGGTCATTTAGTTCTTTTTTTTTACTCAATTACAAAAATAAATATGGATATAACTTGATAAGCAGGATAACATGAATAGCCCATATATTTCATTTTCTCCTTCCGGACGGGCCGCGGTATATTATAAATGGGAAAGTTTGGATAATTGGATGTCCAGACGTTTGTCTTTGTGCCTCAATCACGCAAGAACCCCTGGACGGATTTGGATGAAATTTGGTCTAGAAGGATCTACTAGCTATATATTTTTCAAAAGGGCGAGATTTCCGCCCCCAATTTTTTTGCCTTTGCGACTGAATCACGCCAGAACGGCTACACGGATTTTGATGAAATTTGGGACACAGACAATAGTTTACTAGCAAAATTTTTTTCGAACATGGAAAGGGGAGTGGGGTCCTGCGACCCCTTCGACCAATTACTTATTAATTTTTACACATTATAGCTTTACTGACCTTCACCAATATTAGGTACAAACTCAATTGGTCAAATAAATCGAGGGCTTACAAAGTGAGCAGTGACACCCTCCGGCTCCCCTCCCCCCTTCTCACGCCCCTCTGGTGTAAAATCTATAATTGTTATAACTCAATATAAATTTTCTCCTAAATCAATAGTTTTTGATATCTGGCACATACATATCGAGATCTAAACAATTTTGGAAAAACGATCAGTGATCCTATCCTTCTCCTTCCGCCATCTGGCCTCCTTCAATTACTTTTATTAGCTTTACCTGTATGTTTCTTTGTAACTGTTCATTCGCTCCAACGCGCCTGCTGCCTTATTAACATGGTTTTATAATTAGCTTCACGTTATTTATAATCCCGTTAGGGTGGGATATGCAATATTTGAGACACCCAAGATAAGCGGTTTTCTCAAAAGATATTATGGTTGGACGCAAGCAACGTAACAACGCATTTATTCACGTGCTGGAGTGCACAGGCTTTAAGATTGTTGTGGTTTTAATTAGGAAAAGATTTTTCCGGAGGATCGTTGGGAACGAACCCAATAGCGCAGATAAATCCTTATTGCAAATTTAATTATACCAATTGGAACGGCTAGATTAGAACAAAAAACCACTCATTTTGTTTGCTCGGCATATGTAAACACATTCATACAAACCGGCGTTATATTTATATATGTACATCAGAAACAAGTGGTGTTGTATGTACATATGTGAATCCGTTTTTTGGGGAAAAACTCAAATATGAACATTATAAAGTTACGAAAAATTATATATATATATATATATATGTATATGGATATGCGTGTTTGAAGAATAACGGTTCCCATTAAGTCGAACGGGCTTAGTTGCCACTATGAATTCACTTTCTTGAAAAAGAAAAAAATTAATTTCCACTTACATGCGTATGCGGACAGCCCTCATCGCTGCTTTTTAGAGCTCCTTTTCCTGATTTTTAGGTAATTTTTTCTTTGGATGGCCGCCAACAATGCTTTGCGCGCAAGGCGGCTTGTAAGGCAATATGGTAATTCGACAATATGTATATTGCGTATTCAAGGTGCGATTTTCGCCACACCACTTCACAAGAGTTTTTCTTAAACTCTTTCCAAATATTTCAACACTTTTAAAACTGTTTGCCAAATATTTTCTGATACTTTTAATATTTTTGGTTATCACGCGCGCAGAGTTAAATAGCGAATGAGGGAAATTTAGAGATGGGAAAAGGAGTGGAATGTTCGCAGTGCTGTGCTTTTTCTACTTGTATGTTTAACGCAATGATGCAAATGGATTTTAATTCAATTCTAATTCTTTTATTGAATTTAATACTTAAAACTAACAATTGAATTTTCAAGGCTGATACTTCACACAGCAAATATGATGATTTAAAAGATAATTAATTCCACAATGGAAAGAAAATTTAGTTGAATGAAACTTGATTAGTTAAGTTGAAGAATAGAACTCGGGATTTAATCCGTCTTGCGACCGCGCAAGGGCTAGGTGGGATTAGAGAACCAATCTGACGCGAGTATGATGGTGACCGCGCAAGGGTTAGATTGAGTTAGGGGATTAATGCAGCGCAAGTGCCACAGCGGATGAGTTTATATTTAAAGATATAACTTACGGTTGTGGGTGAATACTTCCTTTTCTTTTTCCTGGAGTTGGCGTTTTTCCTGGAGTTGGCGTAGGTTATGATGTTCGTACTCGCTCTGTACTTGATGATCCAATGAAAATTTGATAAATGTAGATGATATTGGTTGATGATATGTGTTTAGCGTTCCACGTAAACAAGAGAGCGAGTTAATGCATTGCACTTGTATTTATAGCATAGATTAGTGATGGAAAGCAATTCCAACACTGTTGACTGGAAGCACTGGATGGCAACTCCAGTCTACTCTACCGCCAGGGTTGTATGAACGCAATTCATAACTTGTGAAATGAAGTGATCGCAAGTCACAGGTGGGGTTAGGTGACATAAGTTCAATTAAGTATAGGAATATCATTTGCTATTTAAGTGAGCACAACTCACTTAAACAATCGTGATAAGCAGTTTACGTGCATTGCCCATATATTTTATTTTCTCCTTGCGGACGAAGCCCCGGGTAAAGGCTATATTGAATAAATCAGTTAGCGTTGATAAATGTGTTCAGCGCATTTTTCAAGAAGACATGTGGGAATTAGGTCAGGACCGTATTTGTAAGATTCCTTCAAAGACTTTAAGTGTGGAGATATTGCTGGAATATTAATTGCGCAAAGTGTATTAAGTAGATATGGGTATTCATTAGACAAAGAAATAAATCCAGCGGAATGGTTAGAATTGAAAAATTGTGCAAAGAAATTAGCAACATCTTGATCGTCGCTAGAGAAATCATCACGGTACCAGAAAGAAACCCTTTAACCCTACGTTTCGAGTTTACGAAATCATAGAAAGCTTTCGGATTGCAAGTTATTTTCTTTTTCATCGTACAGAGATAGGTATTTAAAATACTTTTGACGCAATATGGAATACTTCAAGTAGTCAGAGTGTAAACCCGTCTTCTTGTACAGCTTGAAGGAACTCCATTCTTTATTTTTTAAAGATTTCAGGTCTTTGGTTAACCATATTTGGACTAGTTCAGTGGAAACACGTTTACGCTTAGGTACGTGTAAGGTAGGCCTACATTTCAAATAAGCCCAACGTCCAACGCACTCCCTTATCATTAAGTGCGTCAACAACTCTTGCTGACAAACCGGCGCACTTCATATGGGCAAGCCCATCGCAAAGCCAGCATGCCACGAAGGTATGCGATTCACTTTTTACCATTCAAGAGGAGCTCTATGACTCAGGGAATTCAACATGTGGAAATCGGCTAAGCACGGACATGCCACGATTCTGGACGATATGACGAAGGGACAATCAAACGTAGTAGTAACCGACCTAACATCCAAAACCGACCACAACACAGCGGCTTTGTACTGCCAGGCTCAGAACATATGGTATCCTTCAAGGGAGGAATAGGAAGTAGGTCTAGACAATGGCAGCGGCAACACAATCTACACCGACGGCTAGAATATGGAAAAGGGAACTGGACCTGGGATGTACTCAACACATCTACAGTTACGCCAATCATTCCGACTTCTTGACGCATGCAGTGTATTCCAGGCCGAGGTCTATGCCATAGACTGAGCAGAAAAGCTGCTTCAAGATAGTGTGATCTCCGACACCGACGTAACAATCTCTGTTGACAGCCAAGCCACCTTAAGGACATTAGAGTCCAACATGATAAAATCGGTCATCGTGCGGAGGTGTAGAGCCTCTCTCTCAAAAATATGTCATTCATAATATTTCATTAATTTGTATTGCTGCTAATATTCATCCTAAATGAGTAATAGATGAAAAAGCTATTAATTTTCGTAATGAAGTTTGATTTAATCCTCCTAAAGAACCAATAATAATTGATATAATTTTTTTTTTTTTTTTTTTTTTTGTTACGTGGAAGGAGGAAATGCTTTATGCACTAACCGGGTTGTTAAGCCTCGGTGCTACTCTCTGTAGCAGCGAGCCTCTCCGAGTGTAGGACTCCCTTTCCTTTTCTTTATGGTCTACCCACTAAAACCTAACCTCCCACGGCCCGCGCATTTTCCGCACCTGGGACCGCGTTTAGCATAACTTCGGGCACGGAAGCGCGCTACGTGAGCTCTTTGGCTACTCTCACGTTATTGGGCTAAGCAACCATCTTGCCGTTTAGCGAGGAGAATAGTCCTTGCATATCTGCTGACCATGTCCCATCTGTCATTTCCGCAGGTCATTTTATGGATGACACTGCCCGGGGATAGGCCGCCTAGTGTTACTTCCACTCTTCTTCGTTGCTGTGCGAAGTGATCGCATTCGAAAAAGGTGTGGCGTACGTCGTCTATGAGCCCACAGTATAAGCAATTCGGATTTTCAACCTTGCCCATCCTGTGGAGGTATTCCCGGAAGTAGCCGTGGCCACTTAAAAACTGTGTCAGATAGAAGTCGACCTCTCCATGTGGCCGTTCTAACCATGGCTCCAGCTCGGGAATCAGTTCCCTGGTCCACTTGCCTGCAGTGCTGCAGCTCCATTGCTGTTGCCAGCGTCGGATAGAATCTTTTCGCGCCTGCGCGGCAGCAACATCTCTACGTACTTCTCCTCGGAGGTGGTAAATTGATTTCCTCTCCTCAGCGAGAAGATGTATCGGTATGGTTCCCGCAATAACAAGAACTGCGTCTGCGGATACCGTGCGGTAAGCTGAGGCAATTCGTAGCGCCCCTCTGCGTTGGATAGAAGTAATAGCTGCTCGATACTTTCGGAATTTCATTGCATCCGCCCAAATCTCTGCACCGTACAAGAGTATAGAATCCGAAGCGGAAGCAAGCAACTTTCTTATACATGGCCTTGGCCCGCCTGTGTTTGCCATTAATCGACTTAAGTATCCTATGGTCCGTGCAGTTTTCTCACAGGCTCCTTGAAAGTGTTCCGAGAAGGTTAGTTTGCTATCTAGCCTCACCCCAAGGTATTTCGTGGAGCTGCGTGTTTGTACTTGTTGTTCTCCAACCATCATATTCGTAATGGTGGGAATTCGTCTCTTCGTGAGGATTACGATCTCAGTTTTCGCTGTCGCGAGCTGAAGTCCATGGTCACTCATCCATCTATTTACACTGCGCATTACTTGGTTTAATTTAAGCTGCGCCAGCTCGCAGTTCCGTGCTGTAATTACGGCAGCCACGTCGTCTGCGAAAGCGACAAGAAAAGCACTATCTGGCATGTGCAAACGAAGGAGGCTGTCATACGAAGCATTCCAGAGGTCGGGACCTAACACCGATCCCTGGGCCGCTCCGCCTGTTATCCTCACCTTTCTCTGACCTTGGTTTGTTTCGTACGTGAGCCAGCGATCTTTTAGGTAGTCCCCTAATATGGCTAGTAGATAAGGAGGTACCTTGAAAGAGTGTTTCAGCGCATCGAGCATATCGTCCCACCTGACGGAATTGAAGGCATTTTTCACGTCCAGCGTGACCAGTAAGACAACCGGCCTAACTTGGTGGCACGCGGTTTCGGCTTTCCTTACCGCATTTATAACCTCGGCTATGGCATCTATTGTGGAGTGACCTTTCCGGAACCCATGCTGCCGATGGGACAGACCACCTCCATCGTCAATGGCTGCTATCAGCCGTTGTTTAAGGAGGCTTTCCATCATTTTCCCGGCCGTGTCGAGCATGCATAATGGTCGGAAAGATGACGGGGAGTTCGGGTCTCCCTTGCCTTTCGGGATTAGCACGAGGTGCGCTGTCTTCCACCTTGTAGGAAAGATCCTGGCTTCCAGGCATTTGTTATACATGTGCAACAGCAACTCAGGACTGCTCTTAGCAGCCAGTCTTATTGCTTCAGCTGGTATCCCATCTGGTCCTGGCGCTTTACCGGGCTTCATTCTGTGTAGGGCCGCTTTTAGCTCAC
Source organism: Eurosta solidaginis (assembly GCF_040869045.1). NCBI lineage: Eukaryota > Metazoa > Arthropoda > Insecta > Diptera > Tephritidae > Eurosta > Eurosta solidaginis. The sequence continues at coordinate 160,167,969 of NC_090324.1, read as the reverse complement.
CTTCACTGAACGGCTGCACGTCGTGGCCTTCGTGGGTGACGTGGCCACCCTCTCTGCTTGTGCGAGTGAGGAACAGAGCATCTACTATACTTCGCATCTTCCCCTCATCCATCGTTTGGTTCGGTGGGCGGAATTTCCCCATTACTATTTTATACCCTTGTCCCCAAGGATCACAATCAACTTCTTTGCAAAGCTTTTTCCAGCTATCAAGTTTGCTTTGCTTTATGGCGGCACAGAGAACCTTTTTTGCTCTTTTGTATGCCTCCGCATGCTCTAGCGCGTCAGGCCTGCTGCGTGCACGGGTTGCCAGCCTTCGCTTTCTGTGGCATACCCTGCGTAGTTCGGCGATTTCGCTACTCCACCAGTGCACTTGTTTTTTGCCTCTCCTATGCCCTTTTCGTGGCATTGAGGTCTTGCATGCGTTGTTCAGACAACGCATGGTGGCTTCTACCGTAGCGTTCGCCGCTTCGGCACTGTCGACTATCTGTCGTGCGCTCGCTTGTACAACAGCGGAGAACTTTGCAGCGTCAACCTTAGAGGCGTCCCATTTTGTTTTCATACGGGGCGGTCTCTCTGTCCGACTTTGCCCTGAGTCATTAAGATGGAAGGTGATGTAGTTATGGTCACTACCCGTGAGATCCTCCATCACCCTCCATCCAGCCGCCTTTGACAGCAGGTTTTCCGATACTAATGTAATATCAGGGATAGAGTGTCCAAAGCCTGGTCGCCGATATGTCGGGGTCGTGCCGGTATTCAGAATGACCAATCCGAGCCGGGCAGCCATTTCTAGCACTAGCCTTCCTCTGGAGTTAGTCTGGGGCATTCCCCACTCAACAGCCCTAGCATTGAAATCTCCAGCGACGACCACGTTACCGGTTTCCTCACGCAAATCGTCTTCGAGTAGTTCTAGCTTATCTTTAAACCCTTGAATTGGATCGTTTGGGGACAGGTAGCAGCTCACTAGTGTGGTGTGCGCCACTGTTACGCGTACGTAGCCGTTTCCGACAACACGGCTTCGTACGTGGGCGCCAGCGTCTAGGATCCAGATCGCAGCAGCACCTTTTGAGTCTACGTGCCAGTCACTCCTGACTCTATAAGGTTCGCTGATGATGGCATAGCTGGCTCTGCTTTCAAGAACCAATTGGTCCAGCAGACTATCGGCTAACCTGCTTCGGTTCAGGTTGCCTTGGATGAACCTGGTCACTTGCGCGCCTGTTTGGCCTTTGCGGCAGCGAGTGCCTCCCTGAAGGTGCTGCATGCTCCAGACCCGGAAAGGTGGTCGACCTTCTCTGACTGGCATAAAAAGCACTTTGGAGTTCCCGTGCAGGCCGAGGCCTGGTGGCCACTCTGTCCGCACTTCCAGCAAGCACTGCTTCTATCAGGGCCTTCGCAGTCTGCTTTTTGGTGTCCGTAGCCTAGACACCTGAAGCATCGCTGCACGTCTACCCTCTGTCTAAGCCTGCATTGCAGCCAGCCGATACAGATCTTGCCCTTGGCTAGTAAAAGGACGCCAACAGCTTCGTCCACTTCAATGGCTGCCATCTTCTGTTCACGCTGGTTTGCCGAGAAAATAGACACACGGACCTGCCCCGTCATTTCCCCGCCAGCAGCTTTCCTAACAGCCTGGGCAACTTCTTCGGCGGTTGCCAGACAGTCCATGCCCAGCACCTCTATCCGCATTCGCCGTGTAAGCTGCTTGGTTTCGCCCGCTTCTCCAACAGCGCTTCCTATCGCTTGGATGAACGCTGATTTATCGCCGCAACGTGCAGTTTCGATAAGTACACTCCCGGATTTGGTTTTTCGGACGGAGCGTATGACGGTTCCTGTATCTTCAGGCCGAAGCTCGCCCCGGATGGCTCCTACGACTTCGGCGTAGTTCTTTCCCTGGGCTGGTCTAACTACGAAAGTTGCGGCCCGTCTGTTTCTGGGCTTGCCTTTTCTTTTTGCCTTCTTGGCTTGCCCAGGTGGTGTCCTTTGTCCTTTCTCAGGGCGTGGTTTGGCTTTCCGGTTCCTTACGGTCGTCCAGGCCTCGCCCGAGATTGTCTTCGCAGAACCCTCATCGCACTTTTTCTTGGCCTCCGAGGCCCCCGGTTGCGAGCCAGAGTTCGTTCGTGCTCTTTTGTTCCCACGAGTCGCTTTCGGTTCTGTGTACTCTGCGCTTTTACCCTCTAATAAAGAGCGCATACGACTCAGTGTCTCTTCAAGTTGTGCCATGCCGTTCTTTATGTCCATCGACACATTTTTCTGTTTGGCCGCAGCAGCCTGCATGCTGCGCAGCACAACTCTTGCATACTCGAGGAGGTCAACTTGACTTGTCCTCCCCGGTGTTGCACCGCATACGGAGGTTTCCCGCCCGTCATTGCCGTCACCTTGCTGTCCAGGGGTAGATGGGGTGGCATCTACTTTCCTACTAGCTTTTGTCCCCCCTTGCGTTCGTCGTGGGGTGTCCCTGGCCATTGCTGACCCGCCAACTTGTTTCTCTGCTGGTGCTATTGTCGCATTGCTAGCGGCTTTTAACACCGGCGATCGGAGCACCTTGCTGCTCCTTTGAAAAGCGGTTACACCGCTATCATTAGCCTCGTTACTTTTACGCGTGTCAATTGTTTGGTTCATTTCTTTTCGGTTGGGTCTCCGCTCCAAGCCGCTATCTCCGCCCGATGTGCAGTCGCCGTTTTAGATTCCCGTGGTTATCTTTGCATGTGCAGGGAGGCCACGCGAGGGTTGACACAGGTCCTTATGAGAGTATGTGTTCAGAGCCAGAATCCGGCGTAAGTCAGGAGTCATCTCAACTGATCCTGCACCACCAACTTAATGGTGACGTGGCTTCGAACGTACTTGGAGACCTGCCAAGGTTTTAACGAGACGGAGACGAAGACGATATTAGCCCACCAGCCGTTTCGACGAGGTGTCACCCTCGGCTACTAAGATGGTAGAATACCGTCCACGCCAGCCCATAGCAATCTTTTCCTTAACATTTTCCAGTTGTCGCCGTCAGGATCTTACTGGGCTCAATCCTGACAATTGATATAATATAATAATAACAATATTTATAAAATTAATATTAATTAAATAAGAAATTAATATTATAGGGGCAATTTTTTGTCATGTTATTAAAATTAAATTATTATTTCATGATAATCCTTCTATGACTGTTGGAAATCAAAAATGGAAAGGAGCAGTACCTCTTTTTAATAATAAAGAGGAAATTAAAATTCATTTACTAAACAAATAATCATTTTGTATTAATAAAGTATTTATGTATATTATGATAATACAAAATAATAGAATTGCTGATGCAATTGTTTGGATTAAAAAATATTTTAGAGAAGCTTCTGTAGATATTAGATTATTATTGTTATTATCTCTTATTAGGGGGATAAAAGATAATAAATTAATCTCTAAACCTATTCAAGCTCTTAATCAAGAATTTGATGAAATTGTGATTATTGTTCTTATTAGTAATATTGAAAAGAATATAATTTTTGCAGAATTATTAATAATTAAAAAGAAAAGGAATTATAACCTTTATAAATGGGGTATGAACCCAGTAGCTTTATTAGCTTATCTTTTTATATTTTAGTGTAAGATGCACATAAGTTTTTGATACTTTTAGAAATGGTTTAATTCCATTAAATATAATGAATGTAATAGAATTACATTATTTATCCTATCAAGATAACCCTTTTTTCAGGCAATTCATTAATTTAAAATAGACGATTTCTATTGTACTTTTTAGAATGAAAAATTATCTTTTTTAAAATTAAAGATTAAATTTCATCATAAAATAAACATGTTTTTTTTTTATACTAATAATTTAGAAAAATTTATGAAAAATTAATTTTAAATATGTAATATATTAAATAATTAAAATTGGTGTTTGAAAAATTACTGATTTTAATTTTATTTAAGTAATAAAAAATTCTAATATAGATAGGTATGAGAGTTAAAATCACAACTTTAATATAGATATATAGATGTATATCGTTTATTTATATTTAATATTTAGATTTATTAAAATTTCTAATAATAGATTATAATATTAATAATCAAATTTTAATATACTAATCTCTATTTTTAAATTTTAGGGTTTTTTTGGACAAGATTAGTATGCATCTATTAATATATTAAATATTTATATATATATAGATATTTATTGATCTTTATAGTATATCTATAAATTATAATGAATGAAACATAATTTTTAAATAAAATGTCATGTATATAAAATAATTGAATGGAAAGTGTCTATTTTGGTATAAAGAAAATTAATCAATAACAAAATTTTAAAAATTTTTTTAAAAATTTCGAAATTTTTTGCAATAAAAAAAAAAAAAAATTATAGAAATGATTAATAATTTAAAATTTTTAATATTGTAAAAATTGAAATTTTGTTAAAAATTAAAAATTTTTAAATTATTTGTCTTTAAAATTGTGGAATTTGATAATTTTAAAATTTTATTGTTTAATAAATGTAAATTTTATATACTATATTTTATTATTTATTAATATTAAGTATTTATTTTTAAAAATTGAAAATTAAATTATTTTATTTTATACAAAATAAATAAAAAATTTTAAAATTATTGATTATTTTTATTTAATATTTTATTATGAAATTGATTTTTATTAAAAATTTTAAATTATTGATTATTTTTAATTTTATTTAATAATTAATTAGGGGTTAATTATTAATCATTTATTAAAAATTTTAAATTATTAATTATTTTTTAAAATTATTTGTTTAAATATTTATTAATAATTAAATTTTTACAATTTTAAAATTTTTTATTTATTGATTATTTTTGATAATTTTATCTTATTTTATTGAATATTAATTAATAATTAATTAGGGGTTAATTATTAATTATTTATTTTATTAAAAATTTTAAAATTATTATTTTCATAATATTTACATTTTTATTACAAAATGAATTTATGAAAAAATTTTAGGGAGGTTAATTACTATATTTAAATATTTATTTAAAAATAATTTATTAACAAAAATATAATTTTAATTATTAAATATAATTATCTATTAATATTAAATAATAATATTGAAAATTGAAATTAAATTATTTTATTTTATTAAAATATAATAATTGTAGATTTTAAAATTATTGATTATTTTTGTTTAATATTTTATTAAGAAATTGATTTTTATTAAAAATTTTATAATTATTGATTATTTTTAATTTTATTTAATAATTAATTAGGGGTTAATTATTAATTATTTATTAAAAATTTTAAATTGTTAATTATTTTTTAAAATTATTTGTTTAAATATTTATTAACAATTAAATTTTTATAATTGTACAGTAACTACACGACACACCCTTTACCCATTCAGCGCAGGTATTGTATTGAAAAAACCAACGGAACATCTATCTGCATCTACATATGTACGGTCTTATGTGTCTAACGCAGTATAATTCCAATAACAAACATTTGCATGCGCATAGTAGGCTATATATGTATGTAATAAAAGATAAAAACTGGTTCTATTGTTTCTCAGAGAATCAGGTGACGTTATGTACGGGTATATAGAAATTATCACGCCACTTGGTACCCAAAAAATATAGATCACTATGGAAAAATGTTTTTCTTTATGTTTTGAGGAGCATTCGCAATTAGACTGCACTAGTGCGCAGAACATTTTTATACTTTATAATAAAGAAACGAGTTGTCTTGCAAAAAATCTGACCAATTCTTTTCATTTAATTTGAAGATACAGTCCACGCCTTATATCATCGAACATTTTTTGGTCATTCGATCCGGATCAGACGCAAACAAATCGGTTTATTTTATTATTACGGGGTTCTTTTTGTAAATATTCTGCAAAACGCATGGTGCTTGGGTTAAATCGCAGTGAACCATTATGCAGAAACTAAAGTCAAAACGGGCACTGCTTAAGGGAGCTATTACGCGCATGTTCACGTTTGTGAACACCAACGGAATCGATCAACCTATTTCAGATTGGGAGTGTCGCTTGGAACGTTTGGAGGAGATTTGGAGGGAATACAAGGACATTGTTCGGGTAATGATCGAGAAGAGCGACGATGGAGAAGAGCTACAATCCGAGATCGAGGCGGATTGGGAAGAGTTCGAAGAGCGGATGCTTAGCTTAAAAAGCAAATTACGTGCCTACATATCTGAAAAGTCACGTGCGACAGGAGCTGCATCAGCTATATTCGAATCAACTCGTCAAGATGCTGCAATGACGACTGTCTTATCATCACAGACTGACATTCTACAAAATTTGGCAAAACACGTGTCTAGTGCCAATATGAGTTTTTTACCGAAAATAAAAATAAAAGCATTTGCTGGTCAACTTACTGAGTGGAAATCATTTCATGACTCTTTCGTCAGCGCAGTACACAATAACACAACATATACTGCTTGCCAAAAGTTCCAGCTGCTAAAGGGCTATCTAGCTGAATCAGCATATGAGTTAATTGGGCACATTCCGGAAACAAACGATAATTACTCAGAAGCTTGGAACAAGCTATGCTCACGGTACAACAAATTAGGTGTTATTGCTAATGCACATATTACCAAATTCATAAATATATCAGCTATTAACAGTCAATCATCGATTAACTTGCGCAAATTATACGACGGCGCAGATGAGGTTTTGCGCGGATTACGTGTATTAGGAAATGATGCAGAAAAGCGTGATATCTGGCTAATACACATTTTGTTGTCCAAGTTGGATCCAGTTACAACTAAGGAATGGACTAAGTTCAATAAATCTAACATCGATTTTCCTACATTTAATGAATTTTTGAGCTTTTTAGACACCACATGTCTTGCTTTGGAGTCTGCGGCGTTGACAACAACATCACCATCACATCAGCGCATAGTTTCAGTAAAGTCTCACCAAACAACAGTAAACAATCAAACTGTCTGTGTGAGGTGCAATGATGCTCACGAGCTGCCTCAGTGCAGTGCATTCATAGAATTGGCTGTCAAAGAACGACGAGATTTTGTGGCTAGCAAACGTATTTGTTTCAATTGCTTAAGAGTAGGGCATATATCAGCCAATTGTCGCTCTAAATACTCTTGCCGCGTTTGCCGTAAACGACATCACAGTCTACTTCATGAAGAAACCACTGAGGTATCGCCAGATCGACAGGATGATAACAAGGCGGTGAACGTAAACTTCAACGCATTGCCAGAGATTAATACACTTCTGCCCACAGCAGTATGCAAGGTTACTGATTGTTATGGTATACAACAACAGTGTCGCATGTTATTGGATAGCGGCTCAGAAAAAACAATAATATCCGAGAAGTGCGTGCAGCGTTTGGGACTACGCCGTCAGCATTCAAGAATACCAATACATGGTTTAAACAATGCATCCACGGGTGTTTCTCATGGTTGGGTCTCCCTTTGCATAACCGCCAGGACGGGTGGCGAATCATTCAACGCCGAGGCTCTGATTATGCCAACCATTTCTTCATCCATTCCCGTACATAATCTTCAGAAAGAGCAGTACTCATCATTTTTATCACTTGATCTTGCCGATCCAACATTTTATATTTCGTCGCCGGTTGACATTCTCTTGGGAAACGAAAAATTCTTCGAGGTATTAACGGGTGAGAAAATCAGCGGAAAAAACCAGCGTTTGAACGCATTTTCAACAACACTCGGATGGATTGTGGGTGGTGATTTAACTCGCGTGAATGAGAGAAGCGTGGGCGTGATGTTTAACAGTGTCGACATTGATAGGACACTCACACAGTTTTGGGAAACGGAGGAAGTCCCATGTTCACTATTGTACACCGAAGACGAGGAAAAAGCCGAGAAATCATTCCGACAAACATATACGAGGGATGATGATGGTAAGTTTAGCGTCGAACTACCATTCAAGTCACAATCGATCGACTTCGGTAAGTCCGCCGAACACGCACTAAAACGATTCTACGCAACAGAACGCAGACTTGCAGGTAATTCCGAATTGCAACAACAATATTGTAATTTTATGGCAGATTATCTTTCGATGCAACATATGGAGCTAGTGCCAGCAGCTGAAATCGAAAAGCCATCGACCGAATGTTGCTACTTACCTCATCACCCTGTGATTAAAGACACAAGCACAACAACCCGTCTTCGCGTAGTGTTTGATGGTTCTGCACACAGTGGCAATTATTCGTCGCTAAATGAAGCTTTGCTTCCTGGTCCATCACTTTTGCTAGAAATATTTTCAATAATTTTAAGATTTCGTAGGCATCGATTTATTATGTCGGGTGACGTAGAGAAAATGTACCGTATGATTTGGGTGCATGACTACCACCGAGATTTTCAACGGATTTTGTGGCGTAGTTCCCCTAATCAGCCAGTTGAGCATTACAGATTGAAGACAGTAACGTATGGTACAGCATGCGCTCCCTACTTGGCTGTAAGGGTTTTAAATGAACTGGCCCACACATCCAGCAGCACATACCCTTTGGGATCACAAGTAATTTCCAAGGATTTTTATATGGACGACGTGATGACTGGAGCAGAAACTGTAGAAGATCTTCTTAAAATACATAGTGAGCTCGTAGCGCTACTGAAAAGTGCCGGAATGAACCTACGAAAGTGGAGTAGTAATTGTGTTGAATTGTTGCAACAGCTTCCAGAAAATATGTGCGAAATGTCTGCAGTATCCTTTGAACCCACGAAATGCTTAAAGCTCCTTGGAATGAAATGGAGCCCAGCAACTGATGCATTTGAGTTCTGCATATCACCTTCAACTACAGTTACGGTAACAAAAAAATCAATATTGTCGGATGCTGCTCGCATATTCGATCCACTGGGTTTGCTAACACCCACAACGGTTCTAATTAAAATCCTTTTTCAAGAATTGTGGTTAATAAAGTCGGAATGGACAGATGAAGTGCCTGAGGAAATAGCTACACGTTGGAAAAATCTAAGAAGTACCCTTGAAATGCTTAATACATTACAAATTCCAAGAAGAGTACTTTTTAAACTTGGCCATAACGAACTCCACGGGTTTTGCGACACCTCACAGAACGCTTACGCAGCGGTGGTGTATTGCCGATCAGAGTATGAAGGTAAAAGGTACACTCATCTCGTTGCTGCCAAAAGCCGTGTAGCTCCGCTTAAGATGGTGTCACTACCACGCCTCGAGCTGTGTGGCGCAGTACTGCTTTGCCGACTGATGAACCAAGTTATGCAGGCATTGGAATTCGATAACTCTAACGTTTATATGTGGACGGACTCCTCCATTGTTCTACATTGGCTGTCAGCGTTGCCAAGGCGGTGGTCAGTGTACGTGGCAAACAGAACTTCGGAAATTTTAACATCGTACACTCGCTCGCAGTGGAACCATGTTCGGTCCGCAGATAATCCAGCTGATCCTGGTTCGCGAGGGGTGTTGCCACTCGAGCTAAAATCTCTAACCATTTGGTGGAACGGCCCAAGTTGGCTCGCTGAGGCAAGGGAGTTATGGCCACAAACGAAATCGCTGTTGCACATATCTCAAGAGAACTTAGAAGAACGTGAGAATCACATTCCATCTATTACTAAAGTTTTTCTTATTTCAACAGACCAACATGTCGTTCTTGGCTCATTACTACAACATATATCTATGTGGTCTCGGTTAGTGCGTGCCACAGCTTATTGCTTAAGATTTATCGGTTGTTTGCGAAAACAAACATACGGGTTATTTTTGTCTTCATGTGAACGACAGAATGCTATAAACCTTATAATTTGTACTGTACAGAAGGAGTTGTTCGCAGATGAAATTTTCGCGTTGAAAGAACATAAAGCAGTCGCAAATAAGAGTAAACTGTCTAGCCTCGTACCATTTATAGACAAAGATGGAGTACTAAGAGTGGGTGGCCGCATAGAAAACTCATCAGCAACCTTCAACATCAAACATCCAGTAATACTATCAGCGAAGCATATCGTCACTGAAATGATTATCAAATATATACATATTGCGAATCTCCACGTCGGCGTTAATCAGCTGATTTTTATAATAAGGCAGCAGTATTGGATTTTGGGTGCACGCAACATTGCACGACGAGTTGTCCACGACTGCATTACTTGCTTTAAGTTACGCAAATCGACACAACAACAAATGATGGCCGATTTACCTATCGAAAGAGTGCGATTTCAGCGCGCATTCAGTAAGGTGGGCTGTGATTATGCAGGTCCCTTTCTATTAAAAGTAGAGGTTGGCAGAGTCCCACGAAAGGTGAAGGGCTATATTTCGCTGTTCGTATGCTTCATTACGAAGGCAATTCACTTGGAGTTGGTGGGCGACTTGACGACCCAATCATATATCGGCGCGTTAGATCGGTTCATATCGCGCCGTGGTAAACCAGTAGAGGTATGGTCAGACAACGCGACTAACTTTGTGGGGACTAAGCGGATTCTCAACGAAATGCAAAACATAGTAAGAAAGCAACACAACACCTCTGAGACAGCTGATTTCTTTGCACAGAATAACATTGTCTGGCGCTTCATACCACCTTCATCTCCCCATTTCGGTGGGCTCTGGGAAAGTGGAGTCAAATCAGTCAAAACACATTTAAAGCGCGTTATTGGTGAAACCGCTTTAACTTATGAACGATTTTATACATTGCTCACTAGAATTGAGGCCCTCCTTAACTCCAGGCCATTATGCCCCAGTAACGATGGTGAGATCGATGCACTGACCCCAGGTCATTTTTTAATTGGTCAACCATTTACGGCTAGGACTGAGCGATATGTTGACCCTAATATAAATATAAGCCCATTGAAGCAGTGGGACAAAGTTAAACATATGGCGCAGGGATTTTGGAAGAGGTGGCACTCTGAATACCTCACTAGTTTACAACAAAGACAAAAATGGCGAAAAAATGAGCCGAATATTAAGCTCGGTGATATTGTAATTCTTCGGGAACCAAATGCACCACAGTCACATTGGGTACTCGCAAAGGTCATTAAACTACATCCCAGCGAGGACACAAAAGTCAGAGTAGTAACGATACAAACTTCGAAAGGTGAATACATGAGACCCATAACCAAATTAGCTTTGCTGCCAATTTCAGTAGGATCGGAGTCCTCCAGCGGAGGGGAGGATGTACAGTAACTACACGACACACCCTTTACCCATTCAGCGCAGGTATTGTATTGAAAAAACCAACGGAACATCTGTCTGCATCTACATATGTACGGTCTTATGTGTCTAACGCAGTATAATTCCAATAACAAACATTTGCATGCGCATAGTAGGCTATATATGTATGTAATAAAAGATAAAAACTGGTTCTATTGTTTCTCAGAGAATCAGGTGACGTTATGTACGGGTATATAGAAATTATCACGCCACTTGGTACCCAAAAAATATAGATCACTATGGAAAAATGTTTTTCTTTATGTTTTGAGGAGCATTCGCAATTAGACTGCACTAGTGCGCAGAACATTTTTATACTTTATAATAAAGAAACGAGTTGTCTTGCAAAAAATCTGACCAATTCTTTTCATTTAATTTGAAGATACAGTCCACGCCTTATATCATCGAACAATAATATTAAAAATTCTATATTTATTGATTATTTTTAATAATTTTATTTTATTTTATTGAATATTAATTAATAATTAATTAGGGGTTAGTTATTAGTTATTTGTTTTATTAAAAATTTTAAAATTATTATTTTCATAATATTTACATTTTTATTACAAAATGAATTTATGAAAAAATTTTTAGGGAGGTTAATTACTACATTTAAATATTTATTTAAAAATAATTTATTAATTAAAATATAATTTTTAAAATTATTAATTATTTTTGATTTTATTTAATAACTATAAATTATTTAATTTTATTAAAGATTTTATATTTATTAATTGTTTTTGATAATTTTATTTTATTTTATTGAATATTAATTAATAGCTAATTAGGGGTTAGTTGTTAATTATTTATTTTATTAAAAATTTCAAAATTATTAATTATTTTTATAATATTTAATATTTTATAAATGTGAGGAGTTAAATGTTAATATAAATTTTAAATAATTTATAAATTAAGATTTAATTTAAATTATTTAATGTAGTAAGTTTATATTTATTAATAATAAATATAAATTTTAAAAATTGAAATAAATTTTATTTTGTTAGAAAAAATATTTTAGATTCTAGAATTATTAGTCGTTTTTATTTTATATTTTATTATGAAATTGATTTTTATTAAAAATTTTAAATTATTAATCATTTTTGTGATAATTTATATTAAATATTGAGGTTAAGTATTAGAGTATAAAATTTAAAATAATCTATAAATGAAAATTGAATTTAAATTATTTTATATAGTTATTTATCTCTATAAAATATAAATTTTAAAAATTGAAATAAATTATTTTATTTTGTTAGAAAAAAATATTTTAGATTCTAGAATTATTAGTCGTTTTTATTTTATATTTTATTATGAAATTGATTTTTATTAAAAATTTTAAATTATTAATCATTTTTGTGATAATTTATATTAAATATTGAGGTTAAGTATTAGAGTATAAAATTGAAAATAATTTATAAATGAAAATTGAATTTAAATTATTTTATATAGTTATTTATTTATATAAAATATGAATTTTAAAAATTTAAATAAATTATTTTATTTTGTTAGAAAAAAATAGTTTAGATTCTAGAATTATTAGTCGTTTTTATTTTATATTTTGTTATGAGATTGATTTTTATTAAAAATTTTAAATTATTAATAACTTTTATATTATTTTGTATTTTATATTATTAAATTAATTTATGAAAAAATTTTTAGGGAGGTAAATTACTATATAAAATTATTAATTTGATAATAATTAGTAATTTATAATATTAAAAATTTTAAATTATTAGTCATTTTTATAATTTATATTTTTATTATTAAAATTAATTGTTTTTATTATTTGAATTTAATATTTATTATTTATTTTTATATTTTTTTTATAAATTTATTTTTAATATAAAGTTTTATTTTAGCTTATTTTTTATTAGAAATTTATTTTATATGTAAATTTTTGTGTGTATTAATATTTATTTTAATAATTAATAATTTAAATTTTGTTCTCAGTAATTAGTTTTATTAATCAATTAAGATTGGAATTAGTAATTTTATTTAGTATTGGTTAAATTTGTGCCAGCATCCGCGGTTATACAAATAATACAAGTAAAAATTTTTCGATGTAAGATATAAATTAAATATACATATAAATTTATTAAGTGAAATTTTAAATTTATAATATTTTTTAAATTGATTTTATTTAAGTCTTAAAAATTTTATTATTAAACTAGGATTAGATACCCTATTATAAAAAATGTAATTATTTTTCATTAAGGTAGTATTAGTTATGTTCTTGAAACTTAAAAAATTTGGCGGTATTTTAGTCTATTCAGAGGAACCTGTTCTATAATTGATAATCCACGATGTACCTCACTTAAATTAGTTTTCAGTTTATATACCGTCGTTATCAGAATATTTTATTAGAATAATAATTTTCAATAATTTGTATTTAAATTCATATCAGATCAAGGTGTAGCTTATATTTAAGTAGAAATGGGTTACAATAAAATTATTTAAATGAATTTAAATTTTAAATGTTTAATGAAATTGGATTTGGTAGTAAAATTTTAAAGATAAAAAATTTGACTTTAGCTCTAAAATATGTACATATCGCCCGTCGCTCTTATTCTAAAATAAGATAAGTCGTAACATAGTAGATGTATCGGAAGGTGTATCTAGAATGACAATTTAAAACTTATAGAGTAAAGTATTTCATTTACATTGAAGAGATTTTTGTGCAAATCAATATAAATTGAATTTAATATTTATTTATTTATTTATTTTATGATTTATTTATATTATTATTTGTTTAATTTATATTAAAAGTAATTATAAAAATTAGTGTTTTAGTAATTTTTAATGAAAAAATAAATTTAATTATAGTTTATTTGTATTGTGAAAGATTATTGAAATAATTTGAAAAATTTTTATTTTATAAGAAAAATTTATTTTTTGTACCTTGTGTATCAGGGTTTATTAAATAATTGATATTAAAAATATTGATCTCGATTTTATAAGAGTTAATAATTTATTAAATTTAATGTATTAAAATTATTTTAAATAAGTTATTAGAAATGAAATGTTATTCGTTTATAAATATATCTAGTTTTTTTAGAAATAAATTTAATTTAGTAATTTTTGATTTATTTATTTATTTTGTTAATAAATAAATTTATTAATTATAATATTTTAAGGGATAAGCTTTAAAATAAATTATTATAAATGAGATAAATTAGTTAAAAAATATATGCTTAGAATTAGCAATTATTATTAATTTTGTTAAAAATTATTTTATTTAAATATTATTTATTAATGTTTTAATTTTTTTAAAAAAAAATTTTTGTAGTTTTATTTGAAAAGAAATAATGATTAAATTAGTATATATACATATATAAGTAATTTTTAATGAAAAGTTTATATAAAGAACTCGGCAAATATATTACTCGCCTGTTTAACAAAAACATGTCTTTTTGAGTTAATTTTAAAGTCTGACCTGCCCAATGAAAATTTGTAATGGCCGCAGTAATTTAACTGTGCAAAGGTAGCATAGTCATTAGTCTTTTAATTGAAGGCTTGCATGAATGGTTGGATGAAGTATAATCTGTTTCATATAAATTTATTATAGAATTTTATATTTTAGTAAAAAAGCTAAAATTTTGTTAAAAGACGAGAAGACCCTATAAATCTTTATAATTTTAAAAATTTTTATTTTTTAGATTGATTTTATATTAATTTTTAAAATTATTTTATTGGGGTGATATTAAAATTTAATTAACTTTTAATTAATTTTTATCATTAATTTATGATTTATTGATCTATTATTAATGATTAAAAGAATAAGTTACTTTAGGGATAACAGCGTAATTTTTTTGGAGAGTTCTTATTGATAAAAAAGTTTGCGACCTCGATGTTAGATTAAGGTAAATTTTAGGTGTAGTTGCTTAAATAATAAGTCTGTTCGACTTTTAAATCCTTACATGATCTGAGTTCAAACCGGTGTAAGCCAGGTTGGTTTCTATCTTTAATACATATTATAATATCTTAGTACGAAAGGACCAGTTATTAAAATAATTATATTTTATTTATGTGAATTTTATTAATATAATTTAATTAACTATTTTGGCAGATTAGTGCATTAAATTTAGAATTTATAAATGTAATTTTTAATTACAAATAGTACTTGTTTATTTTTGAATTATTTTTAACTTTAATTGGTTCATTAATTTTAATTATTTGTGTTTTAGTGAGAGTTGCTTTTTTAACTCTTTTGGAGCGTAAAGTATTAGGATATATTCAAATTCGAAAAGGTCCAAATAAGGTTGGTTTATTAGGAATTCCTCAACCTTTTTGTGATGCAATTAAATTATTTACTAAAGAACAAACTTATCCTTTATTATCGAATTATATTTCTTATTATTTTTCTCCAATTTTTTCTTTATTTCTTTCTTTAGTTGTTTGATTTTGTTTACCTTTGTTTGTTAAATTATTTTCTTTTAATTTAGGGTTGTTATTTTTTTTAAGTTGTGCTAGATTAGGTGTTTATAGAATTATAATTGCTGGTTGATCGTCAAATTCTAATTATGCTTTATTAGGAGGATTACGGGCAGTTGCCCAAACAATTTCTTATATATAAATTATATTAATTTTTTTAGATATTTTTTATATTTTTTTTCAACTGGTTTAACTGTATGTTATTCATTTC
Source organism: Eurosta solidaginis (assembly GCF_040869045.1). NCBI lineage: Eukaryota > Metazoa > Arthropoda > Insecta > Diptera > Tephritidae > Eurosta > Eurosta solidaginis. The sequence goes on along the minus strand of NC_090324.1, from coordinate 160,152,220 downwards.
GTTTAATTTATTATTCAATAATTGGTGAATTAAATTGTGGATCTTTAAATATATTAAATGATGAGGGATGAATTATGCTTCGAGGTATAATAGGATTAGTAATTATAAGAATTTTAGGAGGTAGAATATTGAGATGATTGTTGTTTATTACTCCTTATATAATTTGTTTACCTTTTTATATAAAATATGCAACATTATTTATTTGTATTTTAGGGGGGGTATTGGGATATATAATTTCTAATATATCTTTATTTTATTTTAATAAATCTTTAAATAATTATTTAATGGTTAGTTATTTATTTTTCTACTTATGGATTAATTAATTACCCTTTTATATTAGGAAATATAATTTATAAATCTTTTGATCAAGGTTGATCTGAATTTTTAGGTAGTCAAAATTTATATAATAATTTAATTGAATATTCTCAATTAATTTTTGTTTTTCTTAATAATAATTTAAAAATTTATTTAATATTATTTATTTTATGAATTATTATATTAATAATTGTATTATTATTATTGTTTTATTCAAATAGCTTAAATTTAGAGCATAACATTGAAGTTGTTAGGGTAATAAAAAAATTTTTGAATATAAAAATTAATATATGAATATATATATACATATATATATATATATATATATATATATATATATGTGTATGTATATATGTATGTAATGAATTAATTACAGTATTTTTTTTAATTTTACAATGAAAATGTAATGTTTATATTAAACTATATAAATTATAGAAGTATAAATGGAATTAAACCATTAAAATATAAAAGTTAGCAGCTTTTTCTTGATCGTCTTACTTCTTTAATTGGAGTTTATTTACTCATTTTTATCATTAACAATGATAGGCCTCTTTTTGGCTTCAATTAATATTATGAATAAGGGTATAAATATTTACCTAAGATTAGGTCGAAACTAAATGCAATAAAATTGCTTCATTATTCAAGGTAGATTGAAGAACCAATACTTTTTGAATGCAAATCAAATGTTATTTTTAACTACAACCCTTATTTAATTATTTTGATCAGTTTAGTATTCCTTGATTTCATTCATGATAAAGTCCAATAATTAAAATAAAAATGAATGTAATTGAAGTAGTAGTTCATATAAAAATATTAGATAATTTAATAATTATGATTATAGGTAGAATTAATACGATTTCTACATCGAAGATTAAAAAAATAATTGTAATTAAAAAGAATTGTAAAGAGAAGGGTAATCGTGATGATGATTTAGGGTCAAACCCGCATTCGAATGGTGAGCATTTTTCTCGATCTCTTAAAGTTTTCTTAGATAAAATAGATGCAATAATTATGATAATTGTTGTAATAATTATAATTAATATTATTATTGTTAAGATTAAATAAATTATCTATACTACTGTTATTAGTAGTCTTTATGATTGGAAGTCAAATATACAATTATATTATATAGATTTATTAATTAATTGGCTATATTTTATAGATATTAGTAAATTATTAATTTCCTCATCAATAAATTGAGATATATAATAATAATCATACAATATCTACAAAATGTCAATATCAAGCAGCTGCTTCAAACCCGAAATGATGGGTTTTTGAAAAATGATAATTTAAGTGGCGCATTAAACAAATTAATAAAAAAGTTGTTCCAATTAATACATGAATTCCATGGAATCCTGTAGCTATAAAAAATGTAGACCCATAAATAGAGTCTGCAATTGTAAATGGGGCTTCAATATATTCATAAGCTTGAAGAATTCTAAAATAAATTCCTAATAAAATTGTAAAAAATAATCCTTGTGTTGTTTGTGAATAATTATTTTCCATTAATCTATGGTGAGCTCATGTAATTGTTACTCCTGATGTTAATAAAATAATAGTATTTAATAAAGGAATTTGGAAGGGGTTAAAAGATTTAATTCCTATAGGTGGTCATAAAATACCTAATTCAATTGATGGGGCTAATCTACTATGAAAAAAAGCTAAAAAAAATGATAAAAAAAATAAAATTTCTGATAAAATAAATAAAATTATTCCTCATCGTAATCCTAGTGTTACAGGTAATGTATGTAGTCCTTGGAATGTTCCTTCTCGTGAAATATCTCGTCATCATTGATAAATAGTTAAAATTGTAATAATATTACCTAATAAAAATAGTGAAATATCATATTGATGGAATCATTTTACTAATCCTGATATTGAAATTATTGCTCCAATAGCTCCTGTTAAAGGTCAAGGGCTAAAATCTACTAAGTGAAAAGGATAATTTGCATGTGTTTTCATTTTATAAAATAAATTAATTGATTTCTCTAGAATATAAAGTTCTTAATACTGCAAATACATAAGATTGAATAATTGCAACTGCTGATTCAAGAATTAATAGTGCAATTTGACTAATCAATAATAATAATATAATTATGTTAATAATAGAAGATCCTGTATTTCCTAATAAAGTTAATAGTAAATGACCAGCAATTATATTAGCAGTTAATCGTACTGCTAAAGTTCCTGGTCGAATAATATTACTAATAGTTTCAATGCAAACTATAAATGGTATTAGAATTTTAGGTGTTCCTTGAGGGACTAGATGAGTGAACATATGTTGAGTATTATTGATTCAGCCATAGATTATAAAACAGATTCATAAAGGTAATGCTATTGTTAATGTAAAAATTAGGTGTCTAGTTCTTGTAAAAATATATGGGAATAATCCTATAAAATTATTTAATAAAATGATTGAAAATAATGAAATAAAGATAAAAGTAGATCCTGAGTAACTTTTTGGTCCTAATAAAGTTTTGAATTCTTTATGTAAAGATATTAAGATTAAATTTCATATAATATTCCATCGAGAAGGAATTAATCAATAAGTTGATGGAATAATTAATAATCCAATAAATGAACTTATTCAATTTAATGATAAGTTAAAAATTCTTGATGAAGGATCAAATACAGAAAATAAATTAGTTATCATTTTCAGTTGAATGAATTAATTATTTTATTTTTAAAATAATTAGATTTAGATGTTTGATTAATTAATGAATAATAATTAATAATTCTAAATATAATAAATGTTATTGAAAATATAAAAAATAATATTAATCATCTAATAGGGGCTATTTGTGGAATTAAAAAATATTAACTAAAATAATTAATAATTTTAGTTTGACATACTAATGTTATAAATTTAACTAATTTTTTTTTTGTTATGAAATAATTTTGTTATAAAATTCATTAGAAGTAATTGCTAATTTACTATTAAATGGTTTAAGAGACCAATACTTGCTTTCAGTCATCTAATGATGAATTATTATTAATTCATTTAATAAAATTTTTTATAGGAATTCTTTCAATTACAATAGGCATAAAACTATGATTAGTTCCACAAATTTCAGAACATTGTCCAAAAAATAACCCAGGTCGGTTAATTATAAAATTAGTTTGGTTTAATCGCCCTGGTGTTCTATCAATTTTTACACCAAGAGCAGGAATAGTTCATGAATGAATAACATCTGCTGCTGAAACTAAAATTCGAATTTGTGAATTTATAGGTAAAACTACTCGATTATCTACATCTAATAATCGAAAATTATTATTAATCATTTCGTTTGTTGGGATTATATAAGAATCAAATTCAATATTTAAAAAATCTGAATATTCATATTTTCAATATCATTGATGGCCAATAGTTTTTAATGTTATTGATGGTTCATTAATTTCATCTAATAAATATAATAATCGAAGTGATGGGAAAGCAATAAATAATAATATAATTGTTGGGAGAATCGTTCAAATTATTTCAATAATTTGCCCATGTAATAAATTTCGATTTGTATATTTATTAAAGAACAATATAAATATTAAATAACTGACTAATATTGTAATTATAATTAAAATTATTAATGTATGATCATGAAAAAAAGTCAATTGTTCTATTAAAGGTGATGCACTATCTTGAAGTCTAAAAGTGGCTCATGTTGTCATTTAATTTCTAATAAAAGTAAAATCTTTATATATGAAGCTTAAATCCATTGCACTAATCTGCCATATTAGAAATTAGTTAATAAAGGTAATTCAGAGTATCTATGTTCTGATGGGGGAGTATTTTGAGATCATTCAATTGAAGATCTAAATTGTATAGGATATAAAACTATTCGGTTAGAAATTATACTTTCTCAAATAATAAATAAAAATAATAAGATTCTTATTAATGAAATAGATGAACCAATTGTGGAAGTGATATTTCATGTAGTATAAGCATCTGGATAATCTGAATATCGTCGTGGTATTCCTGCTAAACCTAAGAAATGTTGAGGGAAGAATGTTAAATTTACACCTAAAAATATAATTAAAAATTGAGTTTTTAATCAAATAGGATTTAAAGTTAATCCTGTAAATAAAGGGTATCAATGGATGAGTCCAGCTATAATAGCAAAAACTGCTCCTATAGATAAAACATAATGGAAATGTGCAACTACGTAATAAGTGTCATGTAGAATAATGTCAATTGATGAATTAGCTAGTACTACTCCTGTTAATCCTCCTACGGTAAATAAGAATACAAATCCTAAAGATCAAAGTATTGTTGGAGAATATGTTAATTGAGTTCCATGTAATGTTGCTAATCAGCTAAAAATTTTAATACCTGTAGGGACAGCAATAATTATAGTTGCTGAAGTGAAATAAGCTCGTGTGTCTACATCTATTCCTACTGTAAATATGTGATGAGCTCATAAAATAAATCCTAATAATCCAATTGCTATTATAGCATAAATTATTCCTAAAGAACCAAAAGTTCCTTTTTTTCTTGATTCTTGTCTAATAATATGAGAAATTATTCCAAATCCAGGTAAAATTAAAATATAAACTTCTGGATGACCAAAAAATCAAAATAAATGTTGATATAAAATAGGATCTCCACCACCTGCTGGGTCAAAAAATGATGTATTTAAATTTCGGTCTATTAATAATATAGTAATAGCTCCTGCTAGAACTGGTAAGGATAATAAAAGTAAAAGAGCAGTTAATATTACTGCTCATACAAATAAAGGTATTCGATCAAATGTAATACCTGTTGATCGTATATTAATAACAGTAGTAATAAAATTTACTGCTCCTAAAATAGAAGAGATTCCGGCTAAATGTAAAGAAAAAATAGCTAAGTCAACAGATGCCCCTCTATGTGCAATAGTAGATGAAAGAGGAGGGTAAATTGTTCAACCTGTTCCAGCCCCAGTTTCTACCATACTGCTGATGAGTAATAATGTAAGGGATGGGGGCAATAATCAAAAACTTATATTGTTTATTCGAGGGAATGCTATGTCAGGAGCTCCTAGTATAAGGGGTACTAGTCAATTTCCAAATCCTCCAATTATAATTGGTATAACTATAAAGAAAATTATTACAAAAGCATGAGATGTAACAATTATATTATAAATTTGGTCATTTCCAATTAAGTTACCTGGATGACCTAATTCAGCTCGAATAATAATTCTTAATGAAGTTCCAATTATTCCTGCTCAAGCTCCAAAAATAAAATATAATGTTCCGATATCTTTATGATTTGTTGAAAATAACCATTGTCGCGACTAAGTGCGATTTATTTATGGTATATTCAATGGTGTAATTAAATGGCTGAATTTTAGGCGGTAGATTGTAAATCTATTTATAAGAATATTTCTTTTTAATTAAAGTTAGTTTTATAGTCAATAATGACATTAGATTGCAAATCTAAAGGAGTAATTAGATTACTAAGGCTTAAAAGGTTCTACTAATATTTATAGCTTTGAAGGCTATTAGTTTTTTTAACTTAAAAAAAAAAGGAAATTATTAATATTCATTTAATAAAAAAATTATTTGATTTTATTGAAAATATTCAATTATTCTCATAATAGTTTAATGTGAATGTAGAAAAACACAATCGTAAATAAAAAAATAATGTAATTAATGATATTGTTACTATAATTGTTGTCAATAAGTATTGATTATTTATAATTAAATGTTGAATTACTAATCATTTTGGTAAGAATCCAATAAATGGTGGTAATCCTCCTAAAGATAGTAAATTTAATAATAAAATAAATTTTAAAATTTTTAAATTGAAAAATGAATTGAATAATTGATTAATATAATAAATTTCAAAATTTTTAAATAAGAAAATTATACTAAATGATAAAAATGAATAAAATCAAAAATATGTCATTCATAATATTTCATTAATTTGTATTGCTGCTAATATTCATCCTAAATGAGTAATAGATGAAAAAGCTATTAATTTTCGTAATGAAGTTTGATTTAATCCTCCTAAAGAACCAATAATAATTGATATAATAATAACAATATTTATAAAATTAATATTAATTAAATAAGAAATTAATATTATAGGGGCAATTTTTTGTCATGTTATTAAAATTAAATTATTATTTCATGATAATCCTTCTATGACTGTTGGAAATCAAAAATGGAAAGGAGCAGTACCTCTTTTTAATAATAAAGAAGAAATTAAAATTCATTTACTAAATAAATAATCATTTTGTATTAATAAAGTATTTATGTATATTATGATAATACAAAATAATAGAATTGCTGATGCAATTGTTTGGATTAAAAAATATTTTAGAGAAGCTTCTGTAGATATTAGATTATTATTGTTATTATCTCTTATTAGGGGGATAAAAGATAATAAATTAATCTCTAAACCTATTCAAGCTCTTAATCAAGAATTTGATGAAATTGTGATTATTGTTCTTATTAGTAATATTGAAAAGAATATAATTTTTGCAGAATTATTAATAATTAAAAAGAAAAGGATTTATAACCTTTATAAATGGGGTATGAACCCAGTAGCTTTATTAGCTTATCTTTTTATATTTTAGTGTAAGATGCACATAAGTTTTTGATACTTTTAGAAATGGTTTAATTCCATTAAATATAATGAATGTAATAGAATTACATTATTTATCCTATCAAGATAACCCTTTTTTCAGGCAATTCATTAATTTAAAATAGACGGTTTCTATTGTACTTTTTAGAATGAAAAATTATCTTTTTTAAAATTAAAGATTAAATTTCATCATAAAATAAACATGTTTTTTTTTTTTTTTTATACTAATAATTTAGAAAAATTTATGAAAAATTAATTTTAAATATGTAATATATTAAATAATTAAAATTGGTGTTTGAAAAATTACTGATTTTAATTTTATTTAAGTAATAAAAAATTCTAATATAGATAGGTATGAGAGTTAAAATCACAACTTTAATATAGATATATAATATATATCGTTTATTTATATTTAATATTTAGATTTATTAAAATTTCTAATAATAGATTATAATATTAATAATCAAATTTTAATATACTAATCTCTATTTTTAAATTTTAGGGTTTTTTTGGACAAGATTAGTATGCATCTATTAATATATTAAATATTTATATATATATAGATATTTATTGATCTTTATAGTATATCTATAAATTATAATGAATGAAACATAATTTTTAAATAAAATGTCATGTATATAAAATAATTGAATGGAAAGTGTCTATTTTGGTATAAAGAAAATTAATCAATAACAAAATTTTAAAATTTTTTTTAAAAATTTCGAAATTTTTTGCAATAAAAAAAAAAAATTATAGAAATGATTAATAATTTGAAATTTTTAATATTGTAAAAATTGAAATTTTGTTAAAAATTAAAAATTTTTAAATTATTTGTCTTTAAAATTGTGGAATTTGATAATTTTAAAATTTATTATTTATAATTTTATATTTTATTTAAATTTTATTGTTTAATAAATGTAAATTTTATATACTATATTTTATTATTTATTAATATTAAGTATTTATTTTTAAAAATTGAAAATTAAATTATTTTATTTTATAAAAAATAAATAAAAAATTTTAAAATTATTGATTATTTTTATTTAATATTTTATTATGAAATTGATTTTTATTAAAAATTTTAAATTATTGATTATTTTTAATTTTATTTAATAATTAATTAGGGGTTAATTATTAATCATTTATTAAAAATTTTAAATTATTAATTATTTTTTAAAATTATTTGTTTAAATATTTATTAATAATTAAATTTTTACAATTTTAAAATTTTTTATTTATTGATTATTTTTGATAATTTTATCTTATTTTATTGAATATTAATTAATAATTAATTAGGGGTTAATTATTAATTATTTATTTTATTAAAAATTTTAAAATTATTATTTTCATAATATTTACATTTTTATTACAAAATGAATTTATGAAAAAATTTTAGGGAGGTTAATTACTATATTTAAATATTTATTTAAAAATAATTTATTAATAAAAATATAATTTTAATTATTAAATATAATTATCTATTAATATTAAATAATAATATTGAAAATTGAAATTAAATTATTTTATTTTATTAAAATATAATAATTGTAGATTTTAAAATTATTGATTATTTTTGTTTAATATTTTATTAAGAAATTGATTTTTATTAAAAATTTTATAATTATTGATTATTTTTAATTTTATTTAATAATTAATTAGGGGTTAATTATTAATTATTTATTAAAAATTTTAAATTGTTAATTATTTTTTAAAATTATTTGTTTAAATATTTATTAACAATTAAATTTTTATAATATTAAAAATTCTATATTTATTGATTATTTTTAATAATTTTATTTTATTTTATTGAATATTAATTAATAATTAATTAGGGGTTAGTTATTAATTATTTGTTTTATTAAAAATTTTAAAATTATTATTTTCATAATATTTACATTTTTATTACAAAATGAATTTATGAAAAAATTTTTAGGGAGGTTAATTACTACATTTAAATATTTATTTAAAAATAATTTATTAATAAAAATATAATTTTAATTATTAAATATAATTATCTATTAATATTAAATAATAATATTGAAAATTGAAATTAAATTATTTTATTTTGTTAAAAAAAAATTGATTTAAATTATTAATCATTTCTATATAATTTTTTATTATAAAATTGATTTTTATTAAATTTTTAAAATTATTAATTATTTTTGATTTTATTTAATAACTATAAATTATTTAATTTTATTAAAGATTTTATATTTATTAATTGTTTTTGATAATTTTATTTTATTTTATTGAATATTAATTACTAGCTAATTAGGGGTTAGTTGTTAATTATTTATTTTATTAAAAATTTAAAAATTATTAATTATTTTTATAATATTTAATATTTTATAAATGTGAGGAGTTAAATGTTAATATAAATTTTAAATAATTTATAAATTAAGATTTAATTTAAATTATTTAATGTAGTAAGTTTATATTTATTAATAATAAATATAAATTTTAAAAATTGAAATAAATTTTATTTTGTTAGAAAAAATATTTTAGATTCTAGAATTATTAGTCGTTTTTATTTTATATTTTATTATGAAATTGATTTTTATTAAAAATTTTAAATTATTAATCATTTCTATAATAATTTATATTAAATATTGAGGTTAAGTATTAGAGTATAAAATTGAAAATAATCTATAAATGAAAATTGAATTTAAATTATTTTATATAGTTATTTATCTCTATAAAATATAAATTTTAAAAATTGAAATAAATTATTTTATTTTGTTAGAAAAAAATATTTTAGATTCTAGAATTATTAGTCGTTTTTATTTTATATTTTATTATGAAATTGATTTTTATTAAAAATTTTAAATTATTAATCATTTTTGTGATAATTTATATTAAATATTGAGGTTAAGTATTAGAGTATAAAATTGAAAATAATTTATAAATGAAAATTGAATTTAAATTATTTTATATAGTTATTTATTGATATAAAATATGAATTTCAAAAATTTAAATAAATTATTTTATTTTGTTAGAAAAAAATAGTTTAGATTCTAGAATTATTAGTCGTTTTTATTTTATATTTTGTTATGAGATTGATTTTTATTAAAAATTTTAAATTATTAATAACTTTTATATTATTTTGTATTTTATATTAAATTAATTTATGAAAAAATTTTTAGGGAGGTAAATTACTATATAAAATTATTAATTTGATAATAATTAGTAATTTATAATATTAAAAATTTTAAATTATTAGTCATTTTTATAATTTATATTTTTATTATTAAAATTAATTGTTTTTATTATTTGAATTTAATATTTATTATTTATTTTTATATTTTTTTTATAAATTTATTTTTAATATAATGTTTTATTTTAGCTTATTTTTTATTAGAAATTTATTTTATATGTAAATTTTTGTGTGTATTATTATTTATTTTAATAATTAATAATTTAAATTTTATTCTCAGTAATTAGTTTTATTAATCAATTAAGATTGGAATTAGTAATTTTATTTAGTATTGGTTAAATTTGTGCCAGCATCCGCGGTTATACAAATAATACAAGTAAAAATTTTTCGATGTAAGATATAAATTAAATATACATATAAATTTATTAAGTGAAATTTTAAATTTATAATAGTTTTTAAATTGATTTTATTTAAGTCTTAAAAATTTTATTATTAAACTAGGATTAGATACCCTATTATAAAAAATGTAATTATTTTTCATTAAGATAGTTTTTTTTTTTTTTTTTTTTGTTACGTGGAAGGAGGAAATGCTTTATGCACTAACCGGGTTGTTAAGCCTCGGTGCTACTCTCTGTAGCAGCGAGCCTCTCCGAGTGTAGGACTCCCTTTCTTTTTCTTTATGGTCTACCCACTAAAACCTAACCTCCCACGGCCCGCGCATTTTCCGCACCTGGGACCGCGTTTAGCATAACTTCGGGCACGGAAGCACGCTACGTGAGCTCTTTGGCTACTCTCACGTTATTGGGCTAAGCAACCATCTTGCCGTTTAGCGAGGAGAATAGTCCTTGCATATCTGCTGACCATGTCCCATCTGTCATTTCCGCAGGTCATTTTATGGATGACACTGCCCGGGGATAGGCCGCCTAGTGTTACTTCCACTCTTCTTCGTTGCTGTGCGAAGTGATCGCATTCGAAAAAGGTGTGGCGTACGTCGTCTATGAGCCCACAGTATAAGCAATTCGGATTTTCAACCTTGCCCATCCTGTGGAGGTATTCCCGGAAGTAGCCGTGGCCACTTAAAAACTGTGTCAGATAGAAGTCGACCTCTCCATGTGGCCGTTCTAACCATGGCTCCAGCTCGGGAATCAGTTCCCTGGTCCACTTGCCTGCAGTGCTGCAGCTCCATTCCTGTTGCCAGCGTCGGATAGAATCTTTTCGCGCCTGCGCGGCAGCAACATCTCTACGTACTTCTCCTCGGAGGTGGTAAATTGATTTCCTCTCCTCAGCGAGAAGATGTATCGGTATGGTTCCCGCAATAACAAGAACTGCGTCTGCGGATACCGTGCGGTAAGCTGAGGCAATTCGTAGCGCCCCTCTGCGTTGGATAGAAGTAATAGCTGCTCGATACTTTCGGAATTTCATTGCATCCGCCCAAATCTCTGCACCGTACAAGAGTATAGAATCCGAAGCGGAAGCAAGCAACTTTCTTATACATGGCCTTGGCCCGCCTGTGTTTGCCATTAATCGACTTAAGTATCCTATGGTCCGTGCAGTTTTCTCACAGGCTATTTGAAAGTGTTCCGAGAAGGTTAGTTTGCTATCTAGCCTCACCCCAAGGTATTTCGTGGAGCTGCGTGTTTGTACTTGTTGTTCTCCAACCATCATATTCGTAATGGTGGGAATTCGTCTCTTCGTGAGGATTACGATCTCAGTTTTCGCTGTCGCGAGCTGAAGTCCATGGTCACTCATCCATCTATTTACACTGCGCATTACTTGGTTTAATTTAAGCTGCGCCAGCTCGCAGTTCCGTGCTGTAATTACGGCAGCCACGTCGTCTGCGAAAGCGACAAGAAAAGCACTATCTGGCATGTGCAAACGAAGGAGGCTGTCATACGAAGCATTCCAGAGGTCGGGACCTAACACCGATCCCTGGGCCGCTCCGCCTGTTATCTTCACCTTTCTCTGACCTTGGTTTGTTTCGTACGTGAGCCAGCGATCTTTTAGGTAGTCCCCTAATATGGCTAGTAGATAAGGAGGTACCTTGAAAGAGTGTTTCAGCGCATCGAGCATATCGTCCCACCTGACGGAATTGAAGGCATTTTTCACGTCCAGCGTGACCAGTAAGACAACCGGCCTAACTTGGTGGCACGCGGTTTCGGCTTTCCTTACCGCATTTATAACCTCGGCTATGGCATCTATTGTGGAGTGACCTTTCCGGAACCCATGCTGCCGATGGGACAGACCACCTCCATCGTCAATGACTGCTATCAGCCGTTGTTTAAGGAGGCTTTCCATCATTTTCCCGGCCGTGTCGAGCATGCATAATGGTCGGAAAGACGACGGGGAGTTCGGGTCTCCCTTGCCTTTCGGGATTAGCACGAGGTGCGCTGTCTTCCACCTTGTAGGAAAGATCCTGGCTTCCAGGCATTTGTTATACATGTGCAACAGCAACTCAGGACTGCTCTTAGCAGCCAGTCTTATTGCTTCAGCTGGTATCCCATCTGGTCCTGGCACTTTACCGGGCTTCATTCTGTGTAGGGCCGCTTTTAGCTCACCTTCACTGAACGGCTGCACGTCGTGGCCTTCGTGGGTGACGTGGCCACCCTCTCTGCTTGTGCGAGTGAGGAACAGAGCATCTACTATACTTCGCATCTTCCCCTCATCCATCGTTTGGTTCGGTGGGCGGAATTTCCCCATTACTATTTTATACCCTTGTCCCCAAGGTAGTATTAGTTATGTTCTTGAAACTTAAAAAATTTGGCGGTATTTTAGTCTATTCAGAGGAACCTGTTCTATAATTGATAATCCACGATGTACCTCACTTAAATTAGTTTTCAGTTTATATACCGTCGTTATCAGAATATTTTATTAGAATAATAATTTTCAATAATTTGTATTTAAATTCATATCAGATCAAGGTGTAGCTTATATTTAAGTAGAAATGGGTTACAATAAAATTATTTAAATGAATTTAAATTTTAAATGTTTAATGAAATTGGATTTGGTAGTAAAATTTTAAAGATAAAAAATTTGACTTTAGCTCTAAAATATGTACATATCGCCCGTCGCTCTTATTCTAAAATAAGATAAGTCGTAACATAGTAGATGTATCGGAAGGTGTATCTAGAATGACAATTTAAAGCTTATAGAGTAAAGTATTTCATTTACATTGAAGAGATTTTTGTGCAAATCAATATAAATTGAATTTAATATTTATTTATTTATTTATTTTATGATTTATTTATATTATTATTTGTTTAATTTATATTAAAAGTAATTATAAAAATTTGTGTTTTAGTAATTTTTAATGAAAAAATAAATTTAATTATAGTTTATTTGTATTGTGAAAGATTATTGAAATAATTTGAAAAATTTTTATTTTATAAGAAAAATTTATTTTTTGTACCTTGTGTATCAGGGTTTATTAAATAATTGATATTAAAAATATTGATCTCGAATTTATAAGAGTTAATAATTTATTAAATTTAATGTATTAAAATTATTTTAAATAAGTTATTAGAAATGAAATGTTATTCGTTTATAAATATATCTAGTTTTTTTAGAAATAAATTTAATTTGGTAAATTTTTGATTTATTTATTTATTTTGTTAATAAATAAATTTATTAATTATAATATTTTAAGGGATAAGCTTTAAAATAAATTATTATAAATGAGATAAATTAGTTAAAAAATATATGCTTAGAATTAGCAATTATTATTAATTTTGTTAAAAATTATTTTATTTAAATATTATTTATTAATGTTTTAATTTTTTATAAAAAAAATTTTTTGTAATTTTATTTGAAAAGAAATAATGATTAAATTAGTATATATACATATATAAGTAATTTTTAATGAAACGTTTATATAAAGAACTCGGCAAATATATTACTCGCCTGTTTAACAAAAACATGTCTTTTTGAGTTAATTTTAAAGTCTGACCTGCCCAATGAAAATTTTTAATGGCCGCAGTAATTTAACTGTGCAAAGGTAGCATAGTCATTAGTCTTTTAATTGAAGGCTTGCATGAATGGTTGGATGAAGTATAATCTGTTTCATATAAATTTATTATAGAATTTTATATTTTAGTAAAAAAGCTAAAATTTTGTTAAAAGACGAGAAGACCCTATAAATCTTTATAATTTTAAAAATTTTTATTTTTTAGATTGATTTTATATTAATTTTTAAAATTATTTTATTGGGGTGATATTAAAATTTAATTAACTTTTAATTAATTTTTATCATTAATTTATGATTTATTGATCTATTATTAATGATTAAAAGAATAAGTTACTTTAGGGATAACAGCGTAATTTTTTTGGAGAGTTCTTATTGATAAAAAAGTTTGCGACCTCGATGTTGGATTAAGGTAAATTTTAGGTGTAGTTGCTTAAATAATAAGTCTGTTCGACTTTTAAATCCTTACATGATCTGAGTTCAAACCGGTGTAAGCCAGGTTGGTTTCTATCTTTAATACATATTATAATATCTTAGTACGAAAGGACCAGTTATTAAAATAATTATATTTTATTTATGTGAATTTTATTAATATAATTTAATTAACTATTTTGGCAGATTAGTGCATTAAATTTAGAATTTATAAATGTATTTTTTAATTACAAATAGTACGTGTTTATTTTTGAATTATTTTTAACTTTAATTGGTTCATTAATTTTAATTATTTGTGTTTTAGTGAGAGTTGCTTTTTTAACTCTTTTGGAGCGTAAAGTATTAGGATATATTCAAATTCGAAAAGGTCCAAATAAGGTTGGTTTATTAGGAATTCCTCAACCTTTTTGTGATGCAATTAAATTATTTACTAAAGAACAAACTTATCCTTTATTATCGAATTATATTTCTTATTATTTTTCTCCAATTTTTTCTTTATTTCTTTCTTTAGTTGTTTGATTTTGTATACCTTTGTTTGTTAAATTATTTTCTTTTAATTTAGGGTTGTTATTTTTTTTAAGTTGTGCTAGATTAGGTGTTTATAGAATTATAATTGCTGGTTGATCGTCAAATTCTAATTATGCTTTATTAGGAGGATTACGGGCAGTTGCCCAAACAATTTCTTATGAAGTTAGAATAGTTTTAATTTTATTATCTTTTGTTTTTTTAATTGGAAGATATAACATTTTTCAATTTTTTTATTATCAAAAGTATATTTGATTTTTAGTAATTTTTTTGCCTATTAGATTTGTTTGATTTTGTATTTGTTTAGCTGAAACTAATCGAACTCCTTTTGATTTTGCTGAAGGTGAATCTGAATTAGTTTCTGGGTTTAATGTTGAATATAGAAGAGGTGGATTTGCGTTAATTTTTATAGCTGAATATTCTAGAATTTTATTTATGAGAATATTGTTTAGAGTTATTTTTTTAGGTTGTGATTTATTTAATTTTGTGTTTTATTTAAAATTAGTATTTATTTCTTTTGTATTTATTTGAGTTCGTGGTACTTTACCTCGGTTTCGTTATGATAAATTAATATATTTAGCTTGAAAGTGTTTTTTACCAATTTCTTTGAATTGTTTATTATTTTTTATTGGATTTAAGTTGTTGTTGTTAAATTTTATTTAATTAATTTTGTTAAGTAAAGTTAATAGAAAGTATTTTTCTATATTATGTTTTCAAAACATATGCTTATTCAAGCTCATTAACTATTTAATTAAATTATCTCATCATTTATTAATTATAGGATTTGTAATATAATATAAAAAGTAAATAATTGTTAAAATTTGACCTACAATAATATAAGGAGTTTCTACTGGTCGTGCTCCAATTCATGTTAATAAAATTACTGTAATAATTATAATTCAAAATAAAATTTTATTTATAGGATAAAATTGAATTCCTCGGAAATTTCTTAAGTTATAAAATGGAAGAATTGTTAAAATTGCAATTGATATAATTAGTGCTATAACTCCTCCTAATTTATTAGGAATTGACCGTAAAATTGCATAAGCAAATAAAAAATATCATTCTGGTTGAATATGAATAGGAGTCACTAATGGATTTGCTGGAATAAAATTATCTGGATCTCCTAGTAAATATGGATGGGTTAATGTTAATAATATTAATGTTGAAATTATAATAATGAATCCAACAATATCCCTGTAAGAAAAATAAGGATGAAATGGGATTTTGTCAATATTTGAATTTAATCCAATAGGATTATTTGATCCTGTTTGATGTAAGAATAATAAATGAATTATTGTTATAGCTAGTACAATAAAAGGTAAAATAAAATGGAAAGTAAAGAATCGAGTTAATGTAGCATTATCAACTGCAAATCCTCCTCATACCCATTGGACTAAATTTATTCCTAAATAAGGAATTGCTGATAGTAAATTTGTAATAACTGTTGCACCTCAAAAAGATATTTGACCTCATGGTAATACATATCCTATAAAAGCTGTTGCTATTACTAAAAATAAAATTAAAATTCCAATTAATCATGTAGGTGTAAATAAATAAGATATATAATAAATTCTTCGTCCAATATGTAAATAAATACAAATAAAAAAAAATGATGCGCCATTAGCATGTAATGTTCGTAATAATCAACCGTAGTTTACATCTCGACAAAGATGATTTACTCCATCAAAAGCTAAATTAATATTTGCGGTGTAATGTATGGCTAGGAATAAACCTGTTATAATTTGAATAATTAAACATAATCCTAATAATGAGCCAAAATTTCATAAAGTTGAGATATTAATAGGTGTTGGTAAATTAATTAAAGCATTATTAGTAATTTTAATTAAGGGGTGTTGATTTCGAAAAGGTTTATTCATTAGTTTATAATTCGTAATGGTCCATAAAATATATTAGTAATTTTTACTACGGCAATTAATGTAATTAATAAATAGTTTATTAATATAATAGTTATTATATTTGTTGGGTAGTTATATAATTTATTAAGTATAATAGAATTTTCTTGTATATATGATTTTATATCATATATTGTTTTTATTTCATTATTTTCTATGTAGTTTAACATAAAAGGTTTATCTAAGAAAATTGAAATTATTATTATAATAATGAATATTATAATACATGAAATTGTTATTTTAATTGATAATGAAAATATTTCATTTGATGCTAGTGAAGTGACATAAATAAATAATACTAGTATTCCTCCTAAAAAAATTAGAAATAAAATATAAGAAAATCAGAATGTTTTATATAATATTCCTGTTAATATACAAATTTGTAGTGTTTGTATAAGTAATATTAGTCCTATAGCTAATGGATGATTTATTTGAATAAAAATTTATCTAGAAATTAATGTAGTAATAAAAAAAAATAATTGAATTATACAAGGGATAGTTTATTAAAATATTAATTTTGGAGATTAATGATAAAGAAGTTTCTTTTTTCTTGAAGTTTTAAAAAATGATTTTTATTTTTGATTTACAAGACCAATGTTTTTGTTAAACTATTAAAACTAATGTTAATCATTTTATATTGAATGTTACCTTTTATTTTATTTTTAATTGGAGTTTTGGTATTTGTTTCTAATCGTAAACATTTGTTATCAATATTATTAAGATTAGAATATATTGTTTTGAGTTTATTTTTTATATTATTTATATATTTAAATTTGATAGATTATAGATTATTTTTTAGAATTTTGTTTTTAATTTTTAGAGTTTGTGAAGGAGTATTAGGTCTTTCAATTTTAGTTTCACTACTTCGAACTTATGGAAATGATTATTTTCAATCTTTTAATTTGTTATAATGTTGAAATTTATTTTTATATTAATTTTTATATTTCCTATTTGTTTCATAAAAAAAAATTTTTGAATGGTTCAATTTTTATTATTTTTGATAATATTTATAATAATTTTATTTAATTTTAGTTTTAATTATTTTATAAATATTTCTTATTTTTTAGGAATAGATGTTCTTTCAAATGGATTAATTTTATTAAGAGTTTGAATTTGTATTCTTATATTAAATGCTAGTTATATAATTAATAAATTGAATAATTATAAAAATTTATTTTTATTAAATATTTTAATTTTATTAATATTTTTAATTTTAACTTTTAGTTCAATAAATTTATTTATGTTTTATTTATTTTTTGAAAGTAGATTAATTCCTACATTATTTTTAATTTTAGGTTGAGGTTACCAACCTGAGCGTTTACAAGCTGGAATTTATTTATTATTTTATACTTTATTTGTTTCTTTGCCTATATTAATTAGTATTTTTTATTTATATAATATTTTCATAAATTTAAATTTTTATTTTTTGTATAATTATTTATTTAATTATGATTTATTGTATTTGTCATTAATTATACCTTTTTTAGTAAAAATACCTATATTTTTAGTACATTTATGATTACCTAAAGCTCATGTGGAGGCTCCTGTTTCAGGTTCAATAATTTTAGCAGGAATTATATTAAAATTAGGGGGTTATGGTTTATTACGAATTTTTTCATTTTTACAGTTTAGTGGATTTAAATATAACTATATTTTTATTAGAATTAGATTAGTTGGAGGATTTTTAATTAGTTTAGTTTGTTTACGTCAAACAGATTTAAAATCTTTAATTGCTTATTCTTCTGTTTCTCATATAAGAATTGTTTTAAGAGGTATTTTAACATTAAATTATTGAGGATTATCTGGTGCTTATGTATTAATAATTGCTCATGGGTTTTGTTCATCTGGTTTATTTTGTTTAGCAAATATTACTTATGAACGATTGGGGAGTCGTAGATTATTAATCAATAAAGGTTTATTAAATTTTATACCTTCAATGACTTTATGTTGGTTTTTATTGTGTATTTGTAATATATCTGCTCCTCCATCATTAAATTTATTAGGAGAGATTTCTTTATTAAATAGAATTATTATATGATCTTGGTTAAGTATAATTATATTATCATTAATATCTTTTTTTGGAGCTTGTTATACTTTGTATTTATATGCTTATACTCAACATGGAAAAAATTTTTCTGGGCTATATTCTTTTAGAATGGGGAAAATTCGAGAGTATCTTCTTTTATTTTTACATTGATTTCCATTAAATATATTAATTTTAAAAAGAGATATTTGTATAATTTGATTTTAAAATTTAAATAGTTTAATTAAAATATTGATTTGTGATGTCAATGACATGATTTATAATCATTTTAAATTGTGAAAAAATTATCTATTTGTAATATTGGATTTTTAATATTAATTAATTTTAGATTTTTATTTTTTTTTATAAAATTAAATTTTTTATTAAAGAATTTAATTTATTTTTTAGAATGGGAAATTATTAGATTAAATTCTTCTAGAATTGTTATAACTTTTTTATTTGATTGAATAAGATTATTATTCATATCTTTTGTATTAATAATTTCTTCTTTTGTTATTTATTATAGAAAAGAATATATAATAAGTGAATTAAATATTAATCGTTTTATTATATTAGTTTTTTTGTTTGTCATGTCAATAATATTATTAATTATTTCTCCTAATTTAATTAGAATTTTATTAGGTTGGGATGGGTTGGGATTAGTTTCTTATTGCTTAGTAATTTATTTTCAAAATTTGAAATCTTACAATGCTGGAATATTAACGGTATTATCAAATCATGTTGGTGATGTTGCTTTTTTATTAGCTATTTCTTGAATGTTAAATTATGGTAGTTGAAGATTTATTTTTTATTTAGAATTTATAAAAAAGGATTTTGAGATGAATGTTGTAATATTATTAATTATGTTAGCAGCTATAACTAAAAGAGCTCAGATTCCTTTTTCTTCTTGGTTGCCGGCAGCAATAGCTGCACCTACTCCAGTTTCTGCTTTAGTTCATTCTTCAACTCTTGTAACTGCTGGGGTATATTTATTAATTCGGTTTAATATTTTATTATTAGATTCTTTGTTAAGTTGTATTTTATTATTATTATCTGGGTTAACTATATTTATAGCTGGATTAGGTGCTAATTTTGAATTTGACTTAAAAAAAATTATTGCATTGTCTACTTTAAGTCAGTTGGGCTTAATAATATGTATTTTATCAATAGGTTTTATAAAATTAGCTTTTTTTCATATATTAACTCATGCTTTGTTTAAAGCATTATTATTTATATGTGCAGGAGCTATTATTCATAATATAAATAATTCTCAAGATATTCGTTTAATAGGGGGGCTAAGAAGTTTTATACCTTTTACTTCAACTTGTTTTAATGTTGCAAATTTAGCTTTATGTGGAATACCATTTTTAGCCGGGTTTTATTCTAAGGATATAATTTTAGAAATAGTTTCTATAAATTATATTAATTTTTTTAGATATTTTTTATATTTTTTTTCAACTGGTTTAACTGTATGTTATTCATTTCGTTTAATTTATTATTCAATAATTGGTGAATTAAATTGTGGATCTTTAAATATATTAAATGATGAGGGATGAATTATGCTTCGAGGTATAATAGGATTAGTAATTATAAGAATTTTAGGAGGTAGAATATTGAGATGATTGTTGTTTATTACTCCTTATATAATTTGTTTACCTTTTTATATAAAATATGCAACATTATTTATTTGTATTTTAGGGGGGTATTGGGATATATAATTTCTAATATATCTTTATTTTATTTTAATAAATCTTTAAATAATTATTTAATGGTCAGTTATTTTGGGTCAATATGGTTTATACCCTATATTTCTAGTTATGGATTAATTAATTACCCTTTTATATTAGGAAATATAATTTATAAATCTTTTGATCAAGGTTGATCTGAATTTTTAGGTAGTCAAAATTTATATAATCATTTAATTGAATATTCTCAATTACTTTTTGTTTTTCATAATAATAATTTAAAAATGTATTTAATATTATTTATTTTATGAATTATTATATTAATAATTGTATTATTATTATTGTTTTATTCAAATAGCTTAAATTTAGAGCATAACATTGAAATTGTTAGGGTAATAAAAAAATTTTTGAATATAAAAATTAATATATGAATATATATATATATATATATATATATATATATATATATATATATGTGTATGTATATATGTATGTAATGAATTAATTATAGTAATAGTAATAAAATTTATAAAAAATTTTTTTTTAATTTTAAAATGAAAATGTAATGTTTTTATTAAACTATATAAATTATAGAAGTATAAATGGAATTAAACCATTAAAAGATAAAAGTTAGCAGCTTTTTCTTGATCGTCTTACTTCTTTAATTGGAGTTTATTTACTCATTTTTATCATTAACAATGATAGGCCTCTTTTTGGCTTCAATTAATATTATGAATAAGGGTATAAATATTTACCTAAGATTAGGTCGAAACTAAATGCAATAAAATTGCTTCATTATTCAAGGTAGATTGAAGAACCAATACTTTTTGAATGCAAATCAAATGTTGTTTTTAACTACAACCCTTATTTAATTATTTTGATCAGTTTAGTATTCCTTGATTTCATTCATGATAAAGTCCAATAATTAAAATAAAAATGAATGTAATTGAAGTAGTAGTTCATATAAAAATATTAGATAATTTAATAATTATGATGATAGGTAGAATTAATACGATTTCTACATCGAAGATTAAAAAAATAATTGTAATTAAAAAGAATTGTAAAGAGAAGGGTAATCGTGATGATGATTTAGGGTCAAACCCGCATTCGAATGGTGAGCATTTTTCTCGATCTCTTAAAGTTTTCTTAGATAAAATAGATGCAATAATTATGATAATTGTTGTAATAATTATAATTAATATTATTATTGTTAAGATTAAATAAATTATCTATACTACTGTTATTAGTAGTCTTTATGATTGGAAGTCAAATATACAATTATATTATATAGATTTATTAATTAATTGGCTATATTTTATAGATATTAGTAAATTATTAATTTCCTCATCAATAAATTGAGATATATAATAATAATCATACAATATCTACAAAATGTCAATATCAAGCAGCTGCTTCAAATCCGAAATGATGGGTTTTTGAAAAATGATAATTTAAGTGGCGCATTAAACAAATTAATAAAAAAGTTGTTCCGATTAATACATGAATTCCATGGAATCCTGTAGCTATAAAAAATGTAGACCCATAAATAGAGTCTGCAATTGTAAATGGGGCTTCAATATATTCATAAGCTTGAAGAATTCTAAAATAAATTCCTAATAAAATTGTAAAAAATAATCCTTGTGTTGTTTGTGAATAATTATTTTCCATTAATCTATGGTGAGCTCATGTAATTGTTACTCCTGATGTTAATAAAATAATAGTATTTAATAAAGGAATTTGGAAGGGGTTAAAAGATTTAATTCCTATAGGTGGTCATAAAATACCTAATTCAATTGATGGGGCTAATCTACTATGAAAAAAAGCTCAAAAAAATGATAAAAAAAATAAAATTTCTGATAAAATAAATAAAATTATTCCTCATCGTAATCCTAGTGTTACAGGTAATGTATGTAGTCCTTGGAATGTTCCTTCTCGTGAAATATCTCGTCATCATTGATAAATAGTTAAAATTGTAATAATATTACCTAATAAAAATAGTGAAATATCATATTGATGGAATCATTTTACTAATCCTGATATTGAAATTATTGCTCCAATAGCTCCTGTTAAAGGTCAAGGGCTAAAATCTACTAAGTGAAAAGGATGATTTGCATGTGTTTTCATTTTATAAAATAAATTAATTGATTTCTCTAGAATATAAAGTTCTTAATACTGCAAATACAAAAGATTGAATAATTGCAACTGCTGATTCAAGAATTAATAGTGCAATTTGACTAATTAATAATAATAATATAATTATGTTATTAATAGAAGATCCTGTATTTCCTAATAAAGTTAATAGTAAATGACCAGCAATTATATTAGCAGTTAATAGTACTGCTAAAGTTCCTGGTCGAATAATATTACTAATAGTTTCAATGCAAACTATAAATGGTATTAGAATTTTAGGTGTTCCTTGAGGGACTAGATGAGTGAACATATGTTGAGTATTATTGATTCAGCCATAGATTATAAAACAGATTCATAAAGGTAATGCTATTGTTAATGTAAAAATTAGGTGTCTAGTTCTTGTAAAAATATATGGGAATAATCCTATAAAATTATTTAATAAAATTATTGAAAATAATGAAATAAAGATAAAAGTAGATCCTGAGTAACTTTTTGGTCCTAATAAAGTTTTGAATTCTTTATGTAAAGATATTAAGATTAAATTTCATATAATATTCCATCGAGAAGGAATTAATCAATAAGTTGATGGAATAATTAATAATCCAATAAATGAACTTATTCAATTTAATGATAAGTTAAAAATTCTTGATGAAGGATCAAATACAGAAAATAAATTAGTTATCATTTTCAGTTGAATGAATTAATTATTTTATTTTTAAAATAATTAGATTTAGATGTTTGATTAATTAATGAATAATAATTAATAATTCTAAATATAATAAATGTTATTGAAAATATAAAAAATAATATTAATCATCTAATAGGGGCTATTTGTGGAATTAAAAAATATTAACTAAAATAATTAATAATTTTAGTTTGACATACTAATGTTATAAATTTAACTAATTTTTTTTTTGTTATGAAATAATTTTGTTATAAAATTCATTAGAAGTAATTGCTAATTTACTATTAAATGGTTTAAGAGACCAATACTTGCTTTCAGTCATCTAATGATGAATTATTATTAATTCATTTAATAAAATTTTTTATAGGAATTCTTTCAATTACAATAGGCATAAAACTATGATTAGTTCCACAAATTTCAGAACATTGTCCAAAAAATAACCCAGGTCGGTTAATTATAAAATTAGTTTGGTTTAATCGCCCTGGTGTTCTATCAATTTTTACACCAAGAGCAGGAATAGTTCATGAATGAATAACATCTGCTGCTGAAACTAAAATTCGAATTTGTGAATTTATAGGTAAAACTACTCGATTATCTACATCTAATAATTGAAAATTATTATTAATCATTTTGTTTGTTGGGATTATATAAGAATCAAATTCAATATTTAAAAAATCTGAATATTCATATTTTCAATATCATTGATGACCAATAGTTTTTAATGTTATTGATGGTTCATTAATTTCATCTAATAAATATAATAATCGAAGTGATGGGAAAGCAATAAATAATAATATAATTGTTGGGAGAATCGTTCAAATTATTTCAATAGTTTGCCCATGTAATAAATTTCGATTTGTATATTTATTAAAGAATAATATAAATATTAAATAACTGACTAATATTGTAATTATAATTAAAATTATTAATGTATGATCATGAAAAAAAGTCAATTGTTCTATTAAAGGTGATGCACTATCTTGAAGTCTAAAAGTGGCTCATGTTGTCATTTAATTTCTAATAAAAGTAAAATCTTTACATATGAAGCTTAAATCCATTGCACTAATCTGCCATATTAGAAATTAGTTAATAAAGGTAATTCAGAGTATCTATGTTCTGATGGGGGAGTATTTTGAGATCATTCAATTGAAGATCTAAATTGTATAGGATATAAAAATATTCGGTTAGAAATTATACTTTCTCAAATAATAAATAAAAATAATAAGATTCTTATTAATGAAATAGATGAACCAATTGTGGAAGTGATATTTCATGTAGTATAAGCATCTGGATAATCTGAATATCGTCGTGGTATTCCTGCTAAACCTAAGAAATGTTGAGGGAAGAATGTTAAATTTACACCTAAAAATATAATTAAAAATTGAGTTTTTAATCAAATAGGATTTAAAGTTAATCCTGTAAATAAAGGGTATCAATGGATGAGTCCAGCTATAATAGCAAAAACTGCTCCTATAGATAAAACATAATGGAAATGTGCAACTACGTAATAAGTGTCATGTAGAATAATGTCAATTGATGAATTAGCTAGTACTACTCCTGTTAATCCTCCTACGGTAAATAAGAATACAAATCCTAAAGATCAAAGTATTGTTGGAGAATATGTTAATTGAGTTCCATGTAATGTTGCTAATCAGCTAAAAATTTTAATACCTGTAGGGACAGCAATAATTATAGTTGCTGAAGTGAAATAAGCTCGTGTGTCTACATCTATTCCTACTGTAAATATGTGATGAGCTCATACAATAAATCCCAGGCATGCTTAACGAACGAAACGATATCATTTCGTTACGATAATCAACGCTAATAAACGAAACGAAGTCACTTCGTTTCGTTTATTAACGTTAAGATCGTCAAATTAACGTTAATTTGTCGTTCTTAACGTTAATAAACGAAACGAAGTGACTTCGTTTCGTTTATTAGCGTTGATTATCGTAACGAAATGATATCGTTTCGTTCGTTAAGCATGCCTGATAAATCCTAATAATCCAATTGCTATTATAGCATAAATTATTCCTAAAGAACCAAAAGTTCCTTTTTTTCTTGATTCTTGTCTAATAATATGAGAAATTATTCCAAATCCAGGTAAAATTAAAATATAAACTTCTGGATGACCAAAAAATCAAAATAAATGTTGATATAAAATAGGATCTCCACCATAAGTCATCTCTTCCATAAGTCATCTCAATGTCTTCCAATTCTGGGTCCTTGGGTATTGAAGGGAATGAAATCGCAGATGAGATGGCTAGGAAAGATTCCGATTTGGACATAAGTGAGGTGGACAGCTACGTCCAACTACCGCTGAGTTATCTCCTGGGGAGAATCGAGGAATGTGAGAACAGGGCAACGGACTCGCTATGGACCAAAAAGGTTGACTGCGAAGTCTCAAGGTCTTTATGGCCATGCTTGGATGCGAAAGGCACAGGCTTCCTTCTCAAACTGAACAAATCTGCGGTGAGGGTACTTACGGGTGTCATCACAGGTCATTGTGATATCGCACCAATACTCCGACGGGGGCGAATACCAACAAGCTCCCTCTGCAGAAGCTGTCAGGATGAGGAGGAAGAGGACTCGATCTACCACTTTCTCTACCGATGTCCGGCGCTTCAAAGAATAAAGATTTCTGGGGCTTACGGTTCTTCGACAGACTGGCAGAGGTTCGGAAGGTGAACGTCTCGCTTCTTCTTGAGTTCAACAGGGAAAGCAAGTGGTTCGTTGAGGACCATTAGGAGGCAAAGTGGTTAAACGAATGTGCCGCCACCCTGCACTTACTGAGGGCACTCAAAATCAACAAAAATGTCTGCGAGTGGAAGTGTGGGTAATACCAACGCACGCCCTATTAACCCAACCTTTTACTATGCAGTTTGGATATAGACAAGACATTTTTATAATAAACTTGATGAAACTGATGAAGAATTCTAGGAATTAATAAAATAGAAAAAGGAGGTATGTATGGTCTTATCTTGCCTGTCGATACATCACAGTACAACTTGGCATCTGAATCATCAATTTTGAGTTTGCGTAGTTTCTAAGATGTTGAACTTGAACGCAGCAGATGGTGTAGTTCCTGATCGTTATGTTGTTCATCTTCAATCTCTCTAGCTGTTATGCTCACAGGGAGGTTTATGGTATTAATCCGCGACAGCGCATCGGCTACCGTGTTTTTATGTCCCGGTGTATGTACTATCGTGCTGGTAAACTGACTGATATACTGAAGTTGGCGTTGTTGTCGGGGGAAGAATTATCAGAGTTTTGATCTAACGCGAATGGGAGTGGGGTCGGTAATACTGTAACGTTTCGGGCCTCTAACAGATGTTTAAAGAATCGTATGCCTTTGAAGATAGCTAATAGTTCGCGATCGTAGGCGCTATTGTAACGTCAGCCTGTCTCCATACTGGCTTAAATGAGTGGCAGAGTGTATATGCGTCTATATGTTTATGCGTTTTGTGTCCAGGTCCGTGCCTTAGCCGCAATGTTGCCACTAACCTAATAACATCGCGTAGTGACAACATTGTACCTACAATTAACACAATGTTGCAGCGGAAATGAGATGTTGCGCGTTGGCATCAGGTTGTTAGCAGCAGTCTCTATGTTGCTAACAGCCTAGCAGCATTGACGAATACCATGCATCTATGTGTTTGTTTTGTTCTGTATTATGTATGTTGATGTGTACAAGGCTATGAAAATGTGAATTTATTAGTGTGAGCGGTCAAGGCTCGAACCAAATGTATCTGTGTTGGTGTTCGTTTTGTGGACCGGTAAGCGTGTAAATGTTTGAGTGGAGGATTGTATGAACGTATCGATGGAAAATACGGGAAAGCCGAAAAGAAAGTTTAGCTTGTATAGGTGGGAACTTTCCGTTTCTGGGTAACGTTCCTTACCACGGCGGTGGCTATAAGAAGGGGAAAAATGAGCCAACTGGCCAAAGTATCATTTTATCAGTGCCAGTGCGTGTAAGTGCAAAGTGTGAAATACTTGAAAATATTTTAATTACACCAAGTTTTTAGTGCGCGCCTCAAACCGAAGTTAAATCCCGTTTGCTAAATCATTTGGCCAGCTAAAGCTTTTTTTAATTGAGTAGTGCGCGGCGAAAAGTGTATCGCGAACGTTAAAACCAAACAAATCTGGTTTGCCACCTAGCACCCGATCCGGACCATTGCAGCAGAAATGAACTAATTACAACGTGTGTTGCAGCAGCTAAAAACCAGGTAAGTCTAATAGTTTCCTTTGGCTTTGGATTTGTTTTTTTTTTCAACTTGGCATGCCCACTGGGAAGTTGGCTTCTATATAGCCAATTTTCCAACAAGCCAAAAGCAAACTTGCATGCACGTATGCACGCCTGCATACAGATATATGTATGTCGGTGGGCATATAAACATGCAGACAGCAAATATCATTATCCCCACCAATTTGTAACGCTAGCGATTTTACAGGAATAACCTTCTTTTCGTATCCTAACAGGGCACACCCTGCTGGAAACCACCACTGGGCACGGCAATTTTTGCTACATACCGCCCGGCAACAACCACCACGCACGACATTTTTAATTTGGTGGCGCACACTACAACAACAACCATTACAACATTTTTTATTGCCAACGTACGGCCGCAACAACCACAACAGCACCTTTTTTATATTAGCGGCGTAACGCCCAACAACAACAATATTACATTTTCGACATACCGCTCAACAACAACTACAAGAAATTGGCAACTTTGAGTATAGCAATTTTCACCGGCGGAATTGGGCCGCAACAACAACAACCATAACTATCTCGGCAACAACTACCACGCACTATACTACAATTTTAAATTGGTGGCGCACACCACAACAACAACCACAACAGCATCTCGTTTTTTTTTCTGATTGGCGACATACCCTCCGACAATCCCCACACCATCTTTCTTATATTCTCGAAACACCGCCAAACTGCAACTATATTATATTGGCACCATACCGCTCGGCGACAACAACACCATTTTTGTTAGATAGGCGGCGTAACGTCCGACCACCACCTGTATATATTTGAATCTCGGCGACGTACCGTCCAACATCACGTATATGCATCTTAAATAACCATAAGCACTACAATATAATTTTGTTTGCCGGCGCTCACCACAACAACAACAACCACAGAACCATCTACATGAACTTCGTAATTTTGCATATACAATTTTTACCAGCGGCGATGAGCCGCAACAACAACAGCCACGACACCACATACAACAAAAATAAAAAAAATATATACAAGCTGAGTTTGGCAAAGTGGAAAACAGGAGCAAATACACTAAGGGAAGACACCAGCAACAACCACAACACATTTTTGGCGACAGATTTGGTGCATTTTTCGGCCGGCGCATTTATTTCTGATCCATAAACTACGATCAACGCAGGCAGAGGGAGGGTAGACTCCACCTGACAGGACAGGCCTCCAGCTTTTTCTGCCCCTTATGCTTTCCCCCTTCTAACTTTTCCCCTCACGTCTATTTATATCTTTTTCAGCTTTTTCTTTCCTCTTTTTCGTCATGCAGGTATGAACCCCTATCTTGTGCATGTGGCTGCGGGTGAGGTCGGTGGTATAATACCCCGCCCAAGACGACGAGCTAGAGTGGGCCCGCAAGCATACCTGCTTGCCGCCGCTCCTCACCATCCAAACAGTCAGCCACGTAACAATGGCGCCCAATGCTAACAGCCCGGTAATCTTTTTAGTTTTTTTTTGTCTTTCCATTTAGTTAATTTTTTCAGTTTTTTTTTTTGATCTACATTAATCCGCTTGAATTCTTTTTAGTTTCCAAAATTTTCTTTCAGTTCTTAGCTTTAGTATTCTCAACGGTAATAGCCCGATCACCTTTTTCACTCTTTCATTACGTTTGTTTTTTTTAATCATTCTTAAATTTGTATTTTGTCTCGCAGTTTTTTTATTAATCTTTCAAGTTCCGTTTTATTTCTTATTTAGCCCTTTTAGTTTCCAAAATTTTTTTTCAGTTTTTAGCCTTTCTATTCTCAGCAGGCCACCAGACCGATGACAATACATTAATGTGATGGTGTGGTGACATAAGGTCAACGGCCATAAAGTCAATTGGCCTTATTACCACTTTGAATGGCCATAAGTTTGATTGAAACTTTGCATACGTATCAAGGCTCGATGACAATGCATTAATGTGATGGTGTGGTGACATAAGGTCAACGGCCATAAGGTCAATTGGCCTTATTACCACTTTGAATAGCCATACGTTTGATTGAAATTTTGCACACGTATCAAGGCTCCATGACAATGCAATAATGTGATGGTGGGGTCACATAAGGTTAACGGACATATGGTCAATTGAACTTATGACTACCCCAAATGGCCATAGATTTGAAACCTTGCACATAATGCGAAAAACGTATTCCTTTATTAATGATAGAAGTGGATGCATGGCACATCTACGAAACAGCATAATGGAGCCCTTTTTAACACGCTTTTATTAGCTTGGCCTATATCTATCTATGTATCCATGTATGTATGTAACGGAATTTTGGAGTGGAGCTGAGAGCCCCGGTAATGCAGAGCCCCGAACTCCGTTGCACTTTTTGAACCATTTTAAGATAGGTGCTTTTAGCTAGTGCAGCCACCAGACCAAGGAACCATAAAGAAGAATCGGGCGCACAATGGCTGTGTAAATACAGTAGGTCACCTTAGGGGAAAATCCCCAGGAGGTGCCAATTGCCCTCTTGCAGGTGAACAGCTCTGCTGCTGCCTTCTTGGATCGCTCCACTATATGGTCACTCCATAATAGCTTCCTATCCAGAATGACTCCCAAATATGTTCTTGACTTGATCGCTAAACGCTAAGAACGTACCCCCAATTCTTGGCGGTGTAAGATTTGGTACTTTGCACCTCATCGTGAAGAGAACAAGCTCGGTTTCATTCGGATTGACTTCCAAACCTGTGGCGGGTTGTACCCCTGGAGCAGCTTCAGGATGTCAGCTGGGTCCGTTGGCGTCACTGGAACCCAGGCTCTAGCCCTTGGTCGTGAGGGATATCACGCGCCTCCACTACCTTGAGGCGCGCGCCCGTATATACCACCTCTATCAGCGTGACGGCGGCCCTATAGAGGTTTACCGACCTGGTGTCGTTACAGGCAATTAGCTTGACATTGCCCTGGAACCATCCTGCATCGGTGTAAGATAGCGGTGGACCAGGGTTGTCTTTCTTAACCTTAACGGCCACCATAGCGAGCGCGGCCTCGATCCACTTCCACTGTTATTTCGGGATCCGGCCACCACCTGTACACATTTGAATCTCGGAGACGTACCGTCCAACAACACGTATATGCATCTTAAATAACCATAAGCCCTACACTATAATTTTGTTTGCCGGCGCTCACCACAACAACAACAGCCACGACAGCACGTACAACAAAATTAAAAAAAAATATATATACAAGCTGAGTTTGGCAAAGTGGAAAACAGGAGCAAATACACTAAAGGAAGACACCAGCAACAACCACAACACATTTTTGGCGACAGATTTGGTGCATTTTTGGGCCGGCGCATTTAATCCTGATCCATAAACTACGATCAACGCAGGCAGAGGGAGGGTAGACTCCACCTGACAGGACAGGCCTCCAGCTTTTTCTGCCCCTTATGCTTTCCCCCTTCCAACTTTGCCCCTCACGTCTATTTATATATTTTTCAGCTTTTTCTTTCCTTTTTTTTCGTCATGCAGGTATGAACCCCTATCTTGTTCATGTGGCTGCGGGTGAGGTCGGTGGTACAATACCCCGCCCAAGACGACGAGCTAGCCTGGGCCCGCAAGCATACCTGCTTGCCGCCGCTTCTCACCACCCAAACAGTCAGCCACGTAACAATGGCGCCCAACGCTAACAGCCCGGTAATCTTTTTAGTTCTTTCTGTCTTTCCATTTAGTTAATTTTTTCAGTTTTTTTTTTTTTTGATCTACATTAATCCGCTTGAATACTTTTTAGTTTCCAAAATTTTCTTTCAGTTCTTAGCTTTAGTATTCTCAACGGTAATAGGCCGATCACCTTTTCCACTCTTCCATTTCGTTTTTTTTTTTTTAATCATTCTTAAATTTGTATTTTGTCTCGCAGTTTTTTGATTAATCTTTCAAGTTCCGTTTTATTTCTTATTTAGCCCTTTTAGTTTCCAACATTTTTTTTCAGTTTTTAGCCTTTCTATTCTCAGCGAAAATAGCCCGTGCATTTTTTAACACCCTTTTGTTAGCTTGGCCTGTATGTAACGGAATCTTTGAGCTTAATTTTCACCGGTTTCTAAAAGTCTGATTAATCTGAAACTTTGCATACGTATCAAGGACCGATGACAATGCATTAATGTGATGGTGTGATGAGATAAGGTCAACCGCCATAAGGTCAATTGGCCTTATTAACACTTTGAATGGCCATAAGTTTGATTGAAACTTTGCACACGTATCACGGCTCGATAAAAATGCTTTAATGTGATGGTGTGGTGACATAAGGTCAACGGCCATAAGGTCAATTGGCCTTATTACCACTTTGAATGGCCATAAGTTTGATTGAAACTTTGCACACGTATCACGGCTCGATGACAATGTATTAATGTGATGGTCTGGTGACATAAGGTCAACGGCCATAAGGTCAATTGGCCTTATTAACACTTTGAATGGCCATAAGTTTGATTGAAACTTTGCACACGTATCACGGCTCGATGAAAATGCTTTAATGTAATGGTGTGGTAACATAAGATCAACGGCCATAAGGTCAATTGGCCTTATTACAACCTTGAATGGCCATAAGCTTGATTGAAATTTTGCACACGTATCAAGGCTCGATGACAATGCAATATTGTGATAGTGGGGTCACATAAGGTTAACGGACATAAGGTCAATTGAACTTATGACCACCCCAAATGGCCATAGATTTGAAACCTTGTACATAATGCGAAAAACGTATTCCTTTATTAATGATAGAAGTGGATGCATGGCACATCTACGAAAGAGCATAATGGAGCCCTTTTTAACACGCTTTTATTAGCTTGGACTGTATCTATCTATGTATCCATGTATGTATGTAACGGAATTTGGAGTGGAGCCGAGAGCCCCGGTAATGCAGAGCTCCGAACTCCGTTGCACCTTTTGAAGCATTTTAAGATAGGTACTTTTAGCTAGTGCAGGCCACCAGACCAAGGCACCATAAAGAATAATCGGGCGCACAATGGCTGTGTAAATACAGTAGGTCAACTAAGGGGAAAATCCCCAGGAGGTGCCAATTGCCCTCTTGCGGGTGAACAGCTCTGCTGCTGCCTTCTTGGATCGCTCCACTATATGGTCACTCCATAATAGCTTCCTATCCAGAATGACTCCCAAATATATACTTGACTTGGTCGCTAAACGCTAAGAACGTACCCCAAATTCGTGAGGAGAACAAGCTCGGTTTTATTCGGATTGACTTCCAAACCTGTGGCGGGTTGTACCCCTTTAGCAGCTTCAGGATGTCAGCTGGGTCCGTTGGGGTCACTGGAACCCAGGCTCTAGCCCTTGGTCGTGAGGGGATATCACGCGCATCCATTACCTTGAGGCGCGCGCCCATATATACCTCCCCTATCAGCGTGACGGCGGCCCTATAGAGGTTTACCGACCTGGCGTCGTCACAGGCAATTAGCTTGACATTGCCTAGGAACCACCCTGCATCGGTGTAAGATGGCGGTGGACCAGGGTTGTCTTTCTTAACCTTAACGGCCACCGTAGCGAGCGCGGCCTCGATCCACTTCCACTGTTGATTCGGGATCCTGCCATCTTCGCTGCTCTCGTCTATAAAGCCAATGTTCTGCCGACCCATGGCAATTTCGGCGAAAGACCGCGTCCAGCCTCCCTGCGTCTTGGCCCTTTTCGGTGCCGTGGTGTTGGATTCATCCATGGACTTGAACTAAAAAATTAAAAATAAATAATAGTTTAAAAAAACTAAAAAAAACACGCTTTTATAGCAAACCGAACTAAAAAATAGAAAATAATTTTCAATTAAAAAGGGTTTATATAACAGTAGTAGAAGGCAAACAATCGTTTATAGTTAATCACCTCAAAATAAAATTATAATAAAAATTAAGTTATTAACAGAATTATTTAATTCACAGTAAAAAGCGTGGGGTGCTTGATATTGAATGTTACAATCATTCTATTGGCAACTATCTGAGAGGAAAGATATGAAATGTAGTCAAAAGCTCCCCACGCTTTTTACTCTGAATTAAATTATTCTGTTAATAACTTAAATTTTATTATAATTTTATTTTGAGGTGATTAACTATAAACGATTGTTTGACCTTCTACTACTTTTATATAAACTCTTTTTAATTGAAAATTATTTTCTATTTTTTAGTTCGGTTTGCTATAAAAGCGTGTTTTTTTAGTTATTTAAACAATTATTTATTTTGAAATTTTTTCAGTTAGTTAATTATCTTGTATTTTAAATTTAAATTTTCTCTTGTTCTTTTGAGCACTTAATTCTTATTTGCAACTTTTAATTTTCTTAATTTTTTTTAATCCTTCTCATCTTTCCATACCCGATCCCTATTTCCGTCTTCCGACTTAAGATAGGGACCGTCGTGATGGCAACGTCGTTTGGGTTCGCCTGGCCGACAAGTGTTATCATGACAATGAGGTAGGGATTAGCGAAGTGCTCATACCAGGGTTCCTTCTTCGGATTCCTGCAATTTGATTAAGTGGTACCTGGTGCGACACTCAGCTAGAAAACGGACGTTAGTAGGAGGTCGTGACGAGCTGTTTAAGCTACCTTACCGGGAGTCCAGCACTGCCGGTAAGTGAGGTTTGCAGTTGTCGCCACGATAGTTAGGAGAGGAGGTGTGTCATCCACTCTTAGGGACTAGCTCTTGAGCGTGATGTGCCACACTTCCACGGACAGCACGAAAACTGACTAGACAGTAGGTAGATACGGGCGGACATACTGCCTTCACCGAACCTTCACCAAGGCAGCACCACACACACCAAGATATACTTAAACACACTCAGCTTCAGTAGTGATTTTTTTTTTCTTTAGCTAATTTCAAATTTGATTTTTGATAATTTAGGACTGTGTGCAAGCATTTTTTTATTGCGTTTTCAAGTTTTGGGTTTTCTTGGAATTCGCAGCCAACAGTTTCTTAGTTTGTTTCATACTTTCCTTTTTTGTGATTACCATCCATACTTTGGATAACACTGCCACAAAACTAGGATTGGCTTCTAATTTTAGTTTTAAGCACATGAAACCTGAATTGAAGTTTTGTTTTACACACACACATCCACACAAACTGTATATCATAATTTTATTTTAGTTTTAAGTATTTTTAATATTGAATTTTTTTCTTGGTTATATATTGGTGTTTTTATTCTTTTCATGTCTCATTAGTGACTTGCAAAAGAAAGAAAAAATACACATACATACGTATATTGAATTCCTATACATTTGAATTTTGTATGTATTATCATATCCCTTAACTTGCGGAATAGCTTTGAATTTTTTTGTTTGCAATACCTACTACGCTGCCCTATATCTTCCATTTCATTTTTTATGTTGGGTTTTGAGTAAATTTTAGTAATTGTTTTTTTGGGCATTTATATATATATGATGAATTTCATATCCAATCCAATATGCGTTGAACCCGACCCCCTCAGAATTTGATGAAATTTTGCATGGGGTTACATCTTACCCACCCAAACACAACCTCATTTTTAGAAATTGCATTTTCGAAAAATTGTGGGCGTGGCGAGGTATCGAAATATCCGAAAATATTAGAAAAATGACGATAATAGGTACTTTTAAAGTGTGATTACTACGGAATGGCTTTACCGATTTCAAAGATCTTCATACCATTAGAAAGGTATTGAAATAAGCTTTCAAAAAAATATACTGTAAAAATTTTTAGTACACTGAAAAAAATTTTTTTTTAAAATAAAATTTAAAACTGAAAAAACACTTCAAAAATCAAGCGATTTTGAAAAATTAAATTTTTATTTTAGAAAGGTCTATTTAATATATATAACATATCTGAAAACTAAAATGTGGGTTCTTTTTTTTTTAGTTTTTTTAAGTAAATGCATCTCTTTGTTACTTTCTCATATTTGGATATCACGCGTAAATTAATGAACAAATTTGAAACATTTTTATACCGTTGGAAAGGTATTAAAATCACCTTTGAAAACATATACTGTAAAGATTCTATATTACACTGAAAGAAAAAAAAATTTTTTAATTTTTTTCTAAATTTTTTTTTTCAAACTGGGAAAACACTTCAAAGACCAAGCGATTAAAAAACAAATTTTTTTTGGAAAGGTAGCTTTAATATATATAACATATCTGAAAACTAGAAGGGTGTTTTTTTTTTCTTTTTTTTTTAAATTTATTTAAGTAAATGCATCTCTTGGTTACTTTCTGATATTTTGATATCACGCGTAAACTAATCAACCGATTTCAAAAATTTTTATACCGTTAGAAAGGTATTAAACACTAAAGGAAGACACCAGCAACAACCACAACACATTTTTGGCGACAGATTTGGTGCATTTTTAGGCCGGCGCATTTAATCCTGATCCATAAACTACGATCAACGCAGGCAG
Organism: Eurosta solidaginis; assembly: GCF_040869045.1. NCBI lineage: Eukaryota > Metazoa > Arthropoda > Insecta > Diptera > Tephritidae > Eurosta > Eurosta solidaginis. The sequence continues at coordinate 160,116,225 of NC_090324.1, read as the reverse complement.
AGGGAGGGTAGACTCCACCTGACAGGACAGGCGTCCAGCTTTTTCCCCCTTCCAACTTTGCCCCTCACGTCTATTTATATATTTTTCAGCTTTTTCTTTCCTTTTTTTTCGTCATGCAGGTATGAACCTCTATCTTGTTCATGTGGCTGCGGGTGAGGTCGGTGGTACAATACCCCGCCCAAGACGACGAGCTAGCCTGGGCCCGTAAGCATACCTGCATGCCACCGCTCCTCACCACCCAAACAGTCAGCCACGTAACAATGGCGCCCAACGCTAACAGCCCGGTAATCTTTTTAGTTTTTTCTGTCTTTCCATTTAGTTAATTTTTTCAGTTGTTTTTTTTTTTGATCTACATTAATCCGCTTGAATTCTTTTTAGTTTCCAAAATTTTCTTTCAGTTCTTAGCTTTAGTATTCTCAACGGTAATAGCCCGATCACCTTTTCCACTCTTCCATTTCGTTTTTTCATTCTTAAATTTGTATTTTGTCTCGCAGTTTTTTTATTAATCTTTCAAGTTCCGTTTTATTTCTTATTTAGCCCTTTTAGTTTCCAAAATTTTTTTTCAGTTTTTAGCCTTTCTATTCTCAGCGAAAATAGCCCGTGCATTTTTTAACACCCTTTTATTAGCTTGGCCTGTATGTAACGGAATCTTTGAGCTTAATTTTCACCGGTTTCTAAAAGTCTGATTAATTTGAAACTTTGCATACGTATCAAGGACCGATGACAATGCATTAATGTGATGGTGTGATGAGATAAGGTCAACCGCCATAAGGTCAATTGGCCTTTTTACACTTTGAATGGCCATAAGTTTGATTGAAACTTTGCACACGTATCACGGCTCGATGACAATGTATTAATGTGATGGTCTGGTGACATAAGGTCAACGGCCATAAGCACACTTTGAATGGCCATTAGTTTGATTGAAACTTTGCACACGTATCACGGCTCGATGAAAATGCTTTAATGTGATGGTGTGGTGACATAAGGTCAACGGCCATAAGGTCAATTGGCCTTATTACCACTTTGAATGGCCATAAGTTTGATTGAAACTTTGCACACGTATCACGGCTCGATGACAATACATTAATTTGATGGTGTGGCGACACAAGGTCAATTGGCCTTATTACCACTTTGAATGGCCATAAGTTTGATTGAAACTTTGCACACGTATCACGGCTCGACGACAATGTATTAATGTGATGGTCTGGTGACATAAGGTCAACGAACATAAGGTCAATTGGCCTTATTAACACTTTGAATGGCCATAAGTTTGATTGAAACTTTGCACACGTATCACGGCTCGATGAAAATGCTTTAATGTGATGGTGTGATGAGATAAGGTCAACCGCCATAAGGTCAATTGGCCTTATTACCACTTTGAATGGCCATAAGTTTGATTGAAACTTTGCACACGTATCACGGCTCGGTGACAATGTATTAATGTGATGGTCTGGTGACATAAGGTCAACGGCCATAAGGTCAATTGGCCTTATTAACACTTTGAATGGCCATAAGTTTGATTGAAACTTTGCACACGTATCACGGCTCGATGAAAATGCTTTAATGTGATGGTGTGGTGACATAAGGTCAACGGCCATAAGGTCAATTGGCCTTATTACCACCTTGAATGGCCATAAGCTTGATTGAAATTTTGCACACGTATCAAGGCTCGATGACAATGCAATATTGTGATAGTGGGGTCACATAAGGTTAACGGACATAAGGTCAATTGAACTTATGACCACCCCAAATGGCCATAGATTTGAAACCTTGTACATAATGCGAAAAAAGTATTCCTTTATTAATGATAGAAGTGGATGCATGGCACATCTACGAAAGAGCATAATGGAGCCCTTTTTAACACGCTTTTATTAGCTTGGACTGTATCTATCTATGTATCCATGTATGTATGTAACGGAATTTGGAGTGGAGCCGAGAGCCCCGGTAATGCAGAGCTCCGAACTCCGTTGCACCTTTTGAAGCATTTTAAGATAGGTACTTTTAGCTAGTGCAGGCCACCAGACCAAGGCACCATAAAGAATAATCGGGCGCACAATGGCTGTATAAATACAGTAGGTCAACTTAGGGGAAAATCTCCAGGAGGTGCCAATTGCCCTCTTGCAGGTGAACAGCTCTGCTGCTGCCTTCTTGGATCGCTCCACTATATGGTCACTCCATAATAGCTTCCTATCCAGAATGACTCCCAAATATATACTTGACTTGGTCGCTAAACGCTAAGAACGTACCCCAAATTCGTGAGGAGAACAAGCTTGGTTTTATTCGGATAGACTTCCAAACCTGTGGCGGGTTGTACCCCTTTAGCAGCTTCAGGGTGTCAGCTGGGTCGTTGGCGTCACTGGAACCCAGGCTCTAGCCCTTGGTCGTGAGGGGATATCACGCGCATCCACTACCTTGAGGCGCGGGCCCGGATATACCTCCCCTATCAGCGTGACGGCGGCCCTATAGAGGTTTACCGACCTGGCGTCGTCACAGGCAATTAGCTTGACATTGCCCTGGAACCACCCTGCATCGGTGTAAGATGGCGGTGGACCAGGGTTGTCTTTCTTAACCTTAACGGCCACCGCAGCGAGCGCGGCTTCGATCCACTTCCACTGTTGTTTCGGGATCCTGCCATCTTCGCTGCTCTCGTCTATAATGCCAATGTTCTGCCGACCCATGGCAATTTCGGCGAAAGACCGCGTCCAGCCTCCCTGCGTCTTGGCCCTTTTCGGTGCCGTGGTGTTGGATTCATCCATGGACTTGAACTAAAAAATTAAAAATAAATAATAGTTTAAAAAAACTAAAAAAACACGCTTTTATAGCAAACCGAACTAAAAAAAATAAAATAATTTTCAATTAAAAAGGGTTTATATAACAGTAGTAGAAGGCAAACAATCGTTTATAGTTAATAACCTCAAAATAAAATTATAATAAAATTTAAGTTATTAACAGAATTATTTAATTCACAGTAAAAAGCGTGGGGTGCTTGATATTGAATGTTACAATCATTCTATTGGCAACTATCTGAGAGGAAAGATATGAAGTGTAGTCAAAAGCTCCCCACGTTTTTTACCCTGAATTAAATTATTCTGTTAATAACTTAAATTTTATTATAATTTTATTTTGAGGTGATTAACTATAAACGATTGTTTGACCTTCTACTACTGTTATATAAACTCTTTTTAATTGAAAATTATTTTCTATTTTTTAGTTCGGTTTGCTATAAAGGCGTGTTTTTTTAGTTATTTAAACAATTATTTATTTTGACATTTATTCAGTTAGTTAATTATCTTGTATTTTAAATTTAAATTTCCTCTTGTTCTTTTGAGCACTTAATTCTTATTTGCTACTTTTAATTTTCTTAATTTTTTTTAATCCTCATCTTTCCAAACCCGATCCCTATTTCCGTCTTCCGACTTAAGATAGGGACCGTCGTGATGGCAACGTCGTTTGGGTTCGCCTGGCCGACAAGTGTCATCATGACAATGAGGTAGGGATTAGCGAAGTGCTCATACCAGGGTTCCTTCTTCGGATTCCTGCAATTTGATTAAGTGGTACCTGGTACGACACTCAGCTAGAAAACGGACGTTAGTAGGAGGTCGTGAAGAGCTGTTTAAGCTACCTTACCGGGAGTCCAGCACTGCCGGTAAGTGAGGTTTGCAGTTGTCGCCACGATAGTTAGGAAAGGAGGTGTGGCATCCACTCTTAGGGACTAGCTCTTGAGCGTGATCTGCCACACTTCCACGGACAGCACGAAAACTGACTAGACAGTAGGTAGATACGGGCGGACATACTGCCTTCACCGAACCTTCACCAAGGCAGCACCACACACACCAAGATATACTTAAACACACCCAGCTTCAGTAGTGATTTTTTTTTTCTTTAGCTAATTTCAAATTTGATTTTTGATAATTTAGGACTGTGTGCAAGCATTTTTTTATTGCGTTTTCAAGTTTTGGGTTTTCTTGGAATTCGCAGCCAACAGTTTCTTAGTTTGTTTCATACTTTCCTTTTTTGTGATTACCATCCATACTTAGGATAACACTGCCACAAAACTAGGATTGGCATCTAATTTTAGTTTTAAGCACATGAAACCTGAATTGAAGTTTTGTTTTACACACACACATCCACACAAACTGTATATCATAAATTTATTTTAGTTTTAAGTATTTTTAATATTGAATTTTTTTCTTGGTTATATATTGGTGTTTTTATTCTTTTCATGTCTCATTAGTGACTTTCAAAAGAAAGAAAAAATACACATACATACGTATATTGAATTCCTATACATTTGAATTTTGTATGTATTATCATATCCCTTAACTTGCGGAATAGCTTTGAATTTTCTTGTTTGCAATACTTACTACGCTGTCCTATATCTTCCATTTCATTTTTGATGTTGGGTTTTGGTTAAATTTTAGTAATTGTTTTTTTTTGGGCATTTATATGTATATGATGAATTTCATATCAAATCCAATATGCGTTGAACCCGACCCTCAGAATTTGATGAAATTTTGCATGGGGTTACATCTTACCCACCCAAACACAACCTCATTTTTAGAAATTGCATTTTCGAAAAATTGTGGGCGTGGCGAGGTATCGAAATATCCGAAAATATTAGAAAAATGACGATAATAGGTACCTTTAAAGTGTGATTACTACGGAATGGCTTTACCGATTTCAAAGATATTCATACCATTAGAAAGGTATTGAAATAAGCTTTCAAAAAAATACACTGTAAAAATTTTTAGTACACTGAAAAAAATTTTTTTTTAAATAAAATTTAAAACTGAAAAAACACTTCAAAAATCAAGCGATTTTGAAAAATAAAATTTTATTTTAGAAAGGTCTATTTAATATATATAACATATCTGAAAACTAAAATGGGGGTTCTTTTTTTTTTAATTTTTTTAAGTAAATGCATCTCTTGGTTACTTTCTCATATTTGGATATCACGCGTAAATTAATGAACCAATTTGAAAAATTTTTATACCGTTAGAAAGGTATTAAAATCACCTTTGAAAACATATACTGTAAAGATTCTATATTACACTGAAAGAAAAAAAAAATTTTTAATTTTTTTCTAAATTTTTTTTTTCAAACTGGGAAAACACTTCAAAGACCAAGCGGTTAAAAAAAAATTTTTTTAGAAAGGTAACTTTAATATATATAACATATCTGAAAACTAGAAGAGTGTTTTTTTTTATTTTTTTTTTAATTTATTTAAGTAAATGTATCTCTTGGTTACTTTCTGATATTTTGATATCACGCGTAAACTAATCAACCGATTTCAAAAATGTTTATACCGTTAGAAAGGTATTAAAATCACCTTTGAAAAAATACACTGTAAAAAATTTTTATTCCAGTGGGGTTCACCCCAGATAACATCAAAACACTGGCTCGAATACTTCACGTACAAGGAAAAGGTCGGCGGCTCAATGTACTTGAGAACATGGAGATATACAAGTTAAAACATTTGACTGCAGGATAATAAACGAAAAAACCAACACTATCTCTGCCGAAATATTTGAACCCTTAAAACTAGTTTACAAAAAACAGCACAAGCCAGAAGGTACATCAACCAAACACGTAACAATGAACAAGCAAAAACGAAAAATTTACCAAACGGCAAAATTCACCGATTTCTACCTACAAAAACAACCCTTGGAAAAGGTAACAATTCGGACGTATCAATACCGCGCACACACACACGCATATTAACGTTACCTACCACGGACTCATAGATTGACATTACCTGCCACAGCACCCATGGACTATAAAAAACAACACAACGGATAGACACAGACCAGAACGAAACTAGGCATTGATATGGAATCAACTAATAAATACAGATGTGTGCAGCTATCAAGAAAATATTCCTCTCAACTTCGGAACATTAGCTTAAACGAAGCAGCGCTGGTATCTGAGCATTTTCCAGCAGTCTCCGACATTAATCGTTGCCGTATTTGCGAAAGTTGTCGCTTTAAACTTAAGGATGCTATCAAGATTGCTGATAATCAGCGTTCTACTGAAACGGAAAGTGAAGAGGCACAAGAAATCTTGACTAGCGGTGAATTGTATCAAGAATATAAGGAAGTTCCAACATGCAGCAGCTATACTAAATCACTCGAACGCAACGAACTCGTCGACAATATAAATAAGCATGTTATTCCTCATCTTGGAAGCCATCCATCGCCAATTAAGCGAAAATATTTAGAAAGGGATTCATACTGCAAAAAAAAAACACAGCAAATTGCGCAAAGTATTTCGGATTCACTTGGAGGTGGTTCACTGTCAACTTTATCAGAAGATCAAAGCTTACTACGAACAAATTTTGGAGAGCATGAAATATCAAATCGAAAACTGCTCAAATAATTTGGATAAAAAAAAAATATTATCTCTATTACCAAACACCATGACATCTAAGGAAATTAAAGGCATTTTTGGGCATGATTTATCTTACGAATTGATAAAAATTAGCAAAGATATACAAAAAAATAAAACAAAGTTTTCGGACGTCAAACGCTCTAGCATGGACAGGCATAGTTTACCTGAGCAAACTAGTAAGTAAGCAAATATTCCGAAAGTCAGAAGTATGAGCTGCGCAAATTTGTATATTAAATCTAAATAAATAAAAATAAAAAATTAACTTTATCAAGTGTATGTCTATTTATTGTGCGTGTCTGAAAAATTTGATAATACTATTCTTGTTCGAATCTATTAGAATACTTAGTCATAGTATCTGTATCTGTATAACTTCCAAAGTATAGATAGATACCATTTTTGTCACGCAATAATAGCAAAATAAAAAAAAGTTAACAAGAGATGGTTTTACTTACAAATTTTTTTAAAAGAAAAAAAAACACCATTCTAGTTTTTATATTAAATCGACCTTTCTAAAAAAATTCTTTTTTAAATCGATTGGTCTTTGAAGTGTTTTCCCGGTTTGAAAAAAAAAATGTAGAAAAAAAAAATTTTTTTTTCAGTGTAATATAGAATCTTTACAGTATATGTTTTCAAAGGTGATTTTAATACCTTTCTAACGGTATAAAAATTTTTGAAATCGGTTATTAGTTTACGCGTGATATCAAAATATCAGAAAGTAACCAAGAGATGCATTTACTTAAATAAATAAAAAAAAAGAAAACAAAACACCCTTCTAGTTTTCAGATATGTTATATATATTAAATCTACCTTTCTAAAAAATTTTTTTTTTTAATCGCTTGGTCTTTGAAGTGTTTTCCCAGTTTGAAAAAAAAAATTTCAAAAAAATTAAAAATTTTTTTTTTCTTTCAGTGTAATATAGAATCTTTACAGTATATGTTTTCAAAGGTGATTTTAATACCTTTCTAACGGTATAAAAATTTTTCAAATTGCTTCATTAATTTACGCGTGATATCCAAATATGAGAAAGTAACCAAGAGATGCATTTACTTAAAAAAATTAAAAAAAAAAACCCATTTTAGTTTTGAGATATGTTATATATATTAAATAGACTTTTCTAAAATAAAATTTTATTTTCAAAATCGCTTGATCTTTGAAGTGTTTTTTCAGTTTTAAATTTTATTTAAAAAAATTTTTTTTTTCAGTGTACTAAAAATTTGTACAGTGTATTTTTTTGAAAGCTTATTTCAATACCTTTCTAACGGTATGAAGATCTTTGAAATCGGTAAAGCCATTCCGTAGTAATCACACTTTAAAAGTACCTATTATCGTCATTTTTCTAATATTTTCGGATAATTCGATACCTTTCCACGCCCACAATTTTTCGAAAATGCAATTTCTAAAAATGAGGTTGTGTTTGGGTGGGTAAGATGTAACCCCATGCAAAATTTCATCAAATTCTGAGGGGGTCGGGTTCAAAATGTACGTTTTTTTCAGCCTTTGATATGAAATTCATCATATATAAAACTGTTCTTGCGTTTTTTGGATTTTTGGTTAAAAGTTTTTGCCGCTGCAGACCGTGAATGTCTGACCAAGGCCAGGACAAACATACCGAGGAAAGACCTTTTTGGGGATTGGGGATACTAGATTCTAACCAACGCGTAACTAGAAGCCGTGCGCGAGCCCTAGAAAACCAAATTGCAGGTTCTCTTTTTAACCAATTTGACACGGGTATACCAAGGCCTGTTGATTTTGTCCCTACGGAATATTTTACTAGGTGCGTCGCGCGGATTTTTGGATCGTTTGGCCCTGAACGTACGCTTAGGGTCTCTTTCGCGAACGGAGTGTCGTTTAACGAGACAGGGGACAGTTTGAACTTCTCGCAGAAAATCGATTTGGTGTGCCAGATGTTCGATAGCGAGAACGTGGGTGCACAGGGGGGCGATGTTCCATCGCGAAACGCACCAGCAATGGTTCACGGCGGCCTAAATGGTCTTCGCACAGAAGCTAATGCGCATACAACCAATTTTGAACAGCTGAGCCGCATGATGGCGATGATGGCGCAGCAACAAGATTTGGTGGTGCAAATGGCGGGTGAAGTGCGAAGCATCAAGACCAATGTCGATCATCTTGGTGGTCGCGTGGCAGAGATGGAGGCATCCAGTCACGCTGTGGGACATCGGTCCGCTGTGGCATCCACACCCGAGCCTCAGAACCGAAGGGGGAAACTGCTACACCCAGCAGTATTCCGAGTGGCAGTCGAATTACTGAGCGAGATGGTAGTGACCCTTGAAGGTGGAAAAAGTTAGACTTAGAAAAATGGCACATCAAATTTGATGGGACGGATAAGGGTATAAGCGTCGAAAGCTTCATCTTCCGAGTTGAACGCATGCGGGAGCAACACAATATTTCCTACTTCCAGCTTGTCACGGACTTTCATAATCTGGTTTTCGGCGGTGCCTTGAATTGGTATTGGCAGGTCCTAGAGGACCATGCAGATGAGCCCGATTTCGGCTACTTCGAGCTGAAGGCCGAGATGCTAAGCCACTTCAAGTCTGCTGAGTCTGACTATGAAATAATCGGTGAAATAATGGAACGGAAACAGCTGCCCGCGGAAGCTTTCGACGACTTTTATGCTGAAGTCCACAACATGACGTTGCGTTTCCGGAAGAGGATCCCTGAGAGGGAGTTGGTTGGCATAATCAGGGGCAACCTCAAACCGTACCTGGCCAACTTAACCTTCGCCATAAAAATGGACTCGTTGGCGGAGCTCAAGTCGGAATGCAAGAGAGCCGAAAAGCTTATTAAAGAAAATAAAAGTAGGTTGAGGGTCGTTAATGAAATTCATTTTGAACAGCCAGAGCAGTTAGGGGAAACAAAAGTCGAAGCTTTTGATAGGAAGCCTCAGCGCCCACCCCAACTCCAATCCCAATCCTTACTCCAACACCAATCCCAATCCTTACCCCAACACCAAACCACAGCCAACCCAAATAGTGTTCGTCCTTCTGTTAGTCCTGCGTCTAAGTCGACTGTGAATTCCTTTTGTGCTTCTCCCTTCCACTTGATGTTGTGTTTTTCGTGTGGTATGCCGGTGGATCACTTCGTGAAAAACCCGGCAGAAGCACAAAACCCAAATAAATGTTCGTCCTCGTTCCACAATATGGTCTGTTTTGCTTGTGGTAGTAATTCGTCCTTTTGTGTTTTTAAGCCCAAGCAGGGAAACCCGAGGCTGGCGGAGTTGCACGGGGACTCCAGCCAGGAGACAGGCAACCCGGCAACACTCAAGTAAAAATTTTGGAGAGAAGGGATACGGAAACAGGGAAGAAGTGAAGCAAGCAAGAATAACACCGGAAAATAAGGAGATTAAGAGTTTACACCAAAGAAAGCTAGAGTACGAAGAAGCGAGAAAGAGAATATTTTGTGATACAATAAATGCAAGTAGGAAAAACAGAAATTTTACGAAGATAAAGAAAATGAGGGAAAAGAGGAAATATTTTAAAAGGTTAAAGAATAAAATAGTTTCAACAATTGTTACAGTGAAAGGAGATAACAGGTTTTTCGCCAAAACAAATATAGGAGGTCATGAGATCCTGGCTCTCTTGGACTCAGGGGCGAGCGCCAGCTGCTTAGGAAAGGACTCAGCTGCACTCCTTCGTGGAAAGGAAGACTTGATTATGCCAATCAGGGGCCAAAATATCCGGACCGCGAACGGGGAGGAAACCGCCTTGGTAGGGGTAATAAAATTACCTGTGGTTTGGGATAATTCCACAAAAGATTTAGAATTTTTGATAGTACCAGGCTTGCAGCAACAGGTTTATCTCGCCATAGATTTTTGGCAGGAATTTGGTATGAGTGTTGTGAGTAAAGGTATGAATGGGAATGTGTGTCCAAATGTTGCCAGTGTGGCGGAGCTCGTACCCGCCGGGGGTGACTTGTCTTTCGACGCTGTGCAGCACGTTCTAACGCCGGAGCAAAATGCGATGTTAGAGCGTGTAAAAGCCCAATTCCCGTCCTTCGCGGTACTGAGGTTAAGCCGGACAGACAAAGAGGAACACGTCATCGAGGTGGTGGACGAGAATTTGCCAGTCAAACAACGCCATTACCCAATTTCGCCGGCTATCCAAAAACTTATCTAGGCAGAATTAGACCGAATGCTGGACATGGGCGTAATAGAGGAGTCGAATAGTAGTTGGAGTTCGCCCGTATCGCTAGTCATTAAAGGCACTAAAAACCGTTTATGCCTGGAGTCTCGCGAAGTCAACGAACGAACAATTAAGGATGCCTACCCCTTACCCCACACCGATGGAATCCTCAGCCGGCTACAAAATACAAATTTATTTCCGCGATCGATTTGAAGAACGCTTTCTGGCAGATTCTTCTGGAGAAGAAGTCGCGAGAAAAGACTGCGGTCACTGTCCCTGGCAGACCCCTATAACAATTCATGGTCATGCCTTTCGGGTTGTGCAATGCAGCACAACGTATGTGTCGTCTTATGGACAAGGTCATTCCGGCCGCTTTACGTGAATGTGTTTTTGTTTACTTAGATGATCTGTTAGTGTGTTCTGAAGATTTTATGTCCCATATGTGTCTGTTGGAAAAGGTCGCTCGGTGTCTTCGTGAGGCTAAGTTAACTATAAATGTAGAAAAAAGCAAGTTCTGTTTCAAAGAAGTTCGATATCTAGGGTACGTATTGGGGTTGGTTGCATTAGAACAGACGCCAATAAAGTGGCAGCTGTGAGGGACTTTCCAGTTCCGAAAACCCCGAAGCAACTACGACGGTTCCTGGGTATGTCGGGCTGGTATCGATGTTTCATACAGGACTATGCGACAATTGCAGCTCCGCTGCACGGCTGCCTCAAAAAGGACAAAATTAAGAAATTTACCATGACGGACGAAGCTTTGAAATCTTTTGACATTTTGAAGCAAAGTTTGGTTTCAGCACCAGTGCTTACACACCTTGATTTTAACCGAAAATGTATTATTCAATGTGATGCATCAACTGACGGAGTGGGAGGGGTTTTGTTCCAACTAGACGATGACCAAAACGAAAGGCGGATTACCTACGTTTCGGCAAAACTAAATAAGGCGCAGAAAAATTACAGTATTACAGAACTTGAATGCTACGCCGCTATCGTGAGTGTGAAAAGATTCCGACCTTTTGTGGAAGGAACCCCTTTCACCATCATAACTAATCATGCTAGCCTCAAATAGCTCATGAATCAGAAAGATCTTTCTGGGAGGCTGGCAAGGTGGAGTTTGAAACTCCAGGGTTATGATTTCGATATCCAACATCGAAAAGGTGCGCAAAACGTGGTTTCCGACACACTCTTACGAATGAACATGGACCAAATACAGACGAACGACAGAGCCATCGACGTGTGTCTCGAGTCACCGTGCTTCGAGTCGGAGGAGTATACGGAGTTGAAAAACGCGGTGACCGAGAACAAAGACAAGTTACCATACTTATGCATAACGGACGGTTACGTCTATAAACGGACGCACTTCGAAAGATGGGGCGATCTTCTAGCCCTGGAAGCTCTGTGTTCCGTCAGAATTGCGACCCGGGCTGGTAAAGTCGTCTCACAGCTCACCGTCCGCTGGATATGGCGGTATACATAAAACTCTATCCCGACTACGTCAGAAATATTACTGGCCAGGAATTGTCACAGATGTATGCGCTCATATAAAAGATTGCGAAACTTGCAAAACTAACAAAACTCAAAATGTGTTTAAACAACCCATAATGGGAAAGCAAAAGCTCACAGAGCGACCTTTCCAGCGTCTTTTTATTGATTTTATGGGTCCCTATCCTCGTTCTAGTGATGGTAACGTGTATGTCTTTGTTTGTCTAGATCACTTTACTAAGTTTGTGTTTTTAAAACCTATGAGAAGGGCCACTTCAGCTGAGGTTATAAAATTTTTAGAGAAAGAAGTCTTTCACGTATTTGGTGTGCCCGAATATGTCCATTCGGATAACGGCAAACAATTCGTCTCGGAAATTTTCAAAGAGTTTTTGGAGAAATACGGCACGACACACATGAGAACTGCATTTTATTCACCTCAGGGTAACGCTGCGGAAAGAGTCAACCGATCTGTGCTGCAGATAATTAGGTCCTTCATAAAGGGCAACCAAATGAACTGAGACAAATGCGTCAGCGATGCCGCATTTGCACTACGCAGCGTTACTCACTCAGCCATCAACATGTCACCATAATATGCCACTTTCGGTATGCCTCTGATACAGCATGCTGCACCATATGAGTTATACCGAAAGTTGGCGGCGTTGAAGGGTGGTGACGTGGAGATGGATTCGACTGGTGATAAAATGCAGCTCATAAGAAAAAGAGTTATGAAGGAGCTGAAGTTGGCCCATGATAGAGGTCAAAAGGTCTACGACACCAGGAGTAAGGATATAAAGTTTCAGATTGGACAAGTGGTATATCGCCGAAACTTCATACAAAGCTCCCAAGTTGATAATTACAACGCTAAATTAGCACCAAAACAAGTCAAATGTATTGTTTTAAACGTTATAGGGAATTCTAGGTATGAGCTTGGCGACATCAATGGGAGAAAGATCGGCGTATACCACGCTAAAGATATTTTTGCAAAATAGTTTAATGTTTTTGTAGTGCTAGTACTCTTGTTCTATGTTTTTTATTTATTTATTGACGTATTGTATTTATTAATTTATTGACGTATGTAATTATTTTTTTAAATTATTTTTCTTTTTTTTTTTTGAATTTTTACTTATTTGATTATTTTTGCATTTATTTAATTTATTTATTTGATTTAGCTATTTATTTTACATTTTTTACCTACGTGACTATATGATCTGTGATATTTTTTTTATATATTTTTTTTTTTGCCATCTGTGATATTTTATTTTATAAATTTTTTTTTTCATAATCTTTCTGCTAACTGTGATATTTTATTTTATTTTATAAAATTTTTTTTATCTGTGATAGTTTATTTACTATTGATATATAGAGTAGTACCTGTGATATAGGTTTAAGTAGTAGCATTAGCCCAGTGATTTAGTTCGTAGTTAAACAGTACAAGAACTTAAAGGCGTGAAGAGAATAGGCCCGGCATTGAGTCGTGGGTCGAGGCCATACGTTGGACACGGAAAATAACACTTAACAGGCTGCGTTTAAATTATTTACGCACACGCTCCATAGTGGCACCATCGGCGGTTGCGAGCCTGTAACGACAGCCTGTCTCCATACTGGCTTAAATGAGTGGCAGAGTGTATATGCGTATATGTGTTTATGCGTTTTGTGTCCAGGTCCGTGCCTTAGCCGCAATGTTGCCACTAACCTAATAACATCGCGTAGTGACAACATTGTACCTACAATGAACACAATGTTGCAGCGGAAATGAGATGTTGCGCGTTGGCATCAGGTTGTTAGCAGCAGTCACTATGTTGCTAATGCCTAGCAGCATTGACGAATGCCATGCACCTATATGTTTGTTTTGTTGTAGTATAATTGATGTGTATTGGTGCAAGGCTATGAAAGAGTGAATGTATCAGTGTGAGCGGTCAAGGCACGAACCAAATGTATCTGTGTAGGTGTTCGTTTTGTGGAGCGGTAAGCGTGTAAATGTATGAGTGCAAAATTGTATGAACGTATCGATGGAAAATACAGGAAAGCCGAAAATAAGGTTTAGCTTGTATAGGAAGGAATTTTCCGTTTCTGGCTAACGTTCCTTACCACAGCGGTGGCTATAAGAAGGGGAAAAATGAGCCAACGGGCTAAAGTATCATTTTATCAGTGCCAGTGCGTGTAAGTGCAAAGTGTGAAATACTTAAAAATATTTTTAATTACACCAAGTTTTTAGTGCGCGCCTCAAACCGAAGTTAAAGCCTGTTTGCTAATCGTTTGGCCAGCTAAAGCTTTTTTAATTGAGCACAGCGCGGCGAAAAGTGTATCGCGAACGTTAAAACCAAACAAATCTGGTTTGCCACCTAGCACCCGATCCGGACCATTGCAGCAGAAACGAACTAAACTACAACGTGTGTCGCAATAGCTAAAAACCAGGTAAGTTTAATGGTTTCCCTTGGCTTGGACTTGTTTTTTTTTCAACTTGACATGCCCACTGGGAATTTGGCTTCTATATAGCCAATTTTCCAAGCAAGCCAAAAGCAAACTTGCATGCACGTATGCATGCCTGCATATAGATATATGTATGTCGGTGAGCATATAAACATGCAGACAGCAAATATCATTATCCCTACCAATTTGTAACGCTAGCGATTTTACAGGAATAACCTTCTTTTCGTATCCTAACAGGGCACACCCTGCTGGAAAGCACCACTGGGCACGGCAATTTTTGCTGCATACCGCCCGGCAGCAACCACCACGCACGACATTTTTTAATTTGGTGACGATGGACGTTCTGTGGCATTTGTTCCAGAAAAATTGTACGTAAAATGTTCTCGGTATGGTGACCAGTTGGTAAACTTTTTAAATGCAGTAAATAGTGTGCGGGGTTCCCATTAGTGAACTCAGTGTTATATAGCCGACGTCGTAATTTGCTTTCGCTGCTTTCTTCGAATATGTCAAGCAGTCGTGTCTTCAAAACCTGGAATTTACCATCAGCTGGTGGATCCTTAATAATGTCGGCACAAATGGTTGGGTAGTATTGTCCAAGTGCACCAAAACATACCGGTACTATGATATGTCGCTGCGAATATGTGCTATTTCGAGTGCGGCCTCGACTTGTATAAACCATATTGCACAATTGTCTTTCCAGAATGGGGGTGATTTAACTGCACGAGTGCCTGAGAAAATACCACCGGGGCTTTCGCTGAATGCTGAACCAAATTCTGAAACACTTGAAGATGTGGTTGCCGTGTTTTCATTGCATGAGTTTTGCGTTTGCGTGCTCATTTTGAGTTTGCGGTCACCAATGTAGTGTACTTGATCATATCGATACTACTGTAGTCACGTTAGATAATATGTTTATTGATCAAATGTAACATTTAATATAGGAAGAAAATGATTAAAGTCATGCCGGAGCAATCATAATTTCGAAAGCTGCAGATGCTACGTATGCTGACATTCTATGGAAAGTGAGGAGTTGCGTTGAATTAAAAGCCCTAGGGGGCCACGTCAAAACTATTACAAGAACGGCAAAAGGGGGTTTATTGCTGCCGCTAATAAGATCTCAGGAGAGAAAAACAAGCACGTACCCAGCAGAGATTTAAGCAGTCCTAAAGGAGTCACTGAAGGCTACATCAAAGTCTCAAATGGCCATACTACAGATCAGAGACCTCGATGAGATTACTACGCCCAATGGGATCCATCAGCAATACAGGATAGAACGGCCAATTGCCATAAAAAGTATACGTACAGGCTAGAGCGGTACAAAATCGGCACTTGTTAGCCTCACAGCGGATGATGGCAAAGTTGTTTTAAAGGCACAAAGAATAAGAGTAGGATGGGTATCTTGTCGAATTGAGAGGTAAAACAGGAGAGATACTGTTAAAGGTGCTGGGTCTATGGACATATATCCCAGAAGTGCAAAGAGACTATAGATAGGTCAAAACTTTGCAGAAAATGCGGTCAGGAGGGATATAAGGGGCATAACGCCGCGAACTGCTCAAACGTACCGAAACGTAATGTGGAGACAACATTCGGCAGGCAGTTTTAAATTCCCACAACTAGAATGAAGCAACCGGATTGCCCTATGAGATTGTTGCAACTCAATTTAAACCACTATGAAGCGGTCCAAGACATCTTATCCCAAACAATGTTTGAAGTAGGATTTGACATAGCGGTACTCTCTGAGCTGTACAGAAATAAGCAGGAGCAAGGCTGTCTCACGGACTCAGATGGGAAAGCCTCAATTTGAATACCAGGAACACCTCTTCCGCAGGAAAAGATGGCACCGATAGCGGATGGATTCACGTAGTCAAAAAACAAAGGAATATATATTTTTAGTTGCTATGCACCTCCGAGCATGAACAGCACAGAGTTTGAGAACATGATTATTGAGATGACCATAGAAGCACAGGGGTAAACAGCCGACTTAAATGCATGCTCAACTGTATGGGGTAGTAGAACTAACGATAGAGGTAGAGTTATTCTCGAAAGCCTTACACCCCTGAGCCTAGAACTTCTAAATGAACCAGGGAAAAATACATTCGAAACGGGCAATAGACGCTCCGTTACAGATCTCACGTTTGCTAGTAGCGAAATAGCGAGACGAGCAAAATGGTCCATCATCTTGGCTTTTATACGAGTCTCCTGCGATTCCAGTTGGAATGCCATATATGTTTCAGTTCTTCCAGTTGAGATGTTATACATGTTTCCTGCGATTCCAGTTTTGATGCCACTGTCGATGTTTGTGCAGATATTGCAGCCAATATAATGTTCAAGTCTGTGTTGGCGGAGCGATTGGCG
Source organism: Eurosta solidaginis (assembly GCF_040869045.1). NCBI lineage: Eukaryota > Metazoa > Arthropoda > Insecta > Diptera > Tephritidae > Eurosta > Eurosta solidaginis. Next base: position 160,099,435 of record NC_090324.1, on the reverse strand, counting down.
CGTCTTGTTGGACGGCCATAACAGTTTAGACGGTTAAGCGCCAATTAATTAAGTAAGTAAGTAGTAAGTGCCACCATGGTGTGATGGTAGCGTGCTCCGCCTGCCACACCGTATGCCCTGTGTTTGCACCCCGGGCAAAGCAACATCAAAATTTTAGAAATAAGGCTTTTCAATTAGAAGAAAATTTGTCTAAGCGGGGTCGCCCCTCCGGCAGTGTTTGGCATGCGCTCCGAGTGTATTTCTGCCATGAACAGCTCTCAGTGTAAACTCATCTGCCTTGCAGATGCCGTTCGGAATCGGCATACAGCATATAGGTCCCATCCGGCCAATTTGTAGGGAAAATCAAGAGGAGCATGACGCAAATTGGAAGGGAAGCTCGGCCTTAGATCTCTTCGGAGGTTATCGTGCCTTACATTTATTTATTTATATGGCAACATAGGTACTTTCGTACAAAGCTTTCGCAACAACTTTTTTTTGTTGATTTAACTACTAAAACGGTCAATTACGAATCAACGATTTGTGCGCAGTTGATTCAACATCTTGTTGCGATGGATAAAAATTAACAGAAATTTCGGTTGAATTTACCCGTATTTCGGTTGATTTTACCAGGCTTTTTCTTTCAGTTTACTTTCAATTTTTTGACATCATTTTTATCTTCTGCATAGCTCATATTCACACAGTAAATTTAATTCTATGCTTCCCTTTTTTTACATATCTTTCAATTATATGATCAATATCAATATCAATCACGAAATGGGTATTTAAAAGTGCAAGACCAGTGAGTCTGTTCTCGGACATTGTGGACTGTAACCACGTTTTCAACCGTCGAAGTGCCGAAAAACTCCTTTCAGCACAAGCATTGCTAGCTGGAAGCGTGCCAGAATTTTGATAAGAGCATTTATTGATGGAAACGCATATTTATTGTATTCATTTAAAACTTTTTCAGCTGATAGTGGAATTGAGTTTTTGCGTTGTTTATCAGACCAGCGTTCTGACCACACTTCGTACTCTCCATCTAGATTAATTTTATTTCCTCCCATAAGAGATGCGTATCCTTTACCTTTATCTTTATCTTGGACAAGCTCTTTAGACAAATTCTTTTTTTGCAGTGTATTATCTTTGAAGATTCGCGATGGCAGTATCAAATTAAAGTTAAAAATTTGCAATATATCTTCAGGTAATCTACCTTGTAAATCAAGAATGATATTGTGACGAATGTTAGCAACACTAAGGGATACTATCATCTCTAAGCTTATACTAGGCATTGACTTGTATGCACATAAACAAATCAATCATTATGTCTACATATATGTCCATACAAGCAGCGGAGAGAAGTGCACAAACACGTGCATATATCTGAGATACTCCCAAAAGTAGGCAATCATCGGTGGAAGTATCACTCACATATACAGGCGCATATGGCTATGCGAGAAGCTATAATCGTGCTTCTGTAGTTATAGCTGATAATTTATAGCTGGTAAACAAGTAGTAAATTCTAGAAATAGAAACACCTAGAAATATGCCAACGAGGAAACCTAAGAGTATGAAAGCAGCACCAGCTGAGGCACGACCAATAAGTTTGATTTAAGCACGCTATTGGTTGCGAAGTATAAAAGTGCGTGCACACTAATCGACACGACACGTAGCGACAAAATATTTTTTGCATGTATTCTTGTAGAACCATGCACACATAGCGACAATCGGACGACACGACACGACCAAGTTTACCAATTAGGCAAAAATGCCGCGAATATTTTATGAAACGTGTCGCTACGTTTCGCGTCGCTTAGTGTGCACGCACTTTAAGTGTTATTGTGAAAGTAGTCTAATAAAGACCATTTTACATTATTGAATATTGGAGTTATTTTATTCAACAGTTTAGCGATACGAACGTTAGCAGCAGGTTGCAAAGAAGAGGAATTTCAGTAACTTCGTTACAATATGACCAAGAAGAGGTATATAACTTCAGCATCTGATGAAGTGTAATTCGCTCGATGTATTTGCTGCAATTCGTGGGAGGAAAATATCAAAATTCAACTCATCTGCTAAAGCGACTATTTTTTTGTAAAGTCCCCAAAAACGAGTTTCTGCTTCAAGTCTATGGTTTTTTAATGTTTGAAAAGTGTCACTCAGTGCTTCAGAAGCTTGATTAAAATCTATTGACGGTATTTGCAAAAGTAAGCTTAGTGGTCGTGTAACAGAAAGTACATTGCTCAAAAAAATTATTGAAATCACGAACTCTGCCTCGCAAATAGATTTCAACATAGAACGGGCCTCAGAACTTGTTGTTGAATCTTGCCAAGTAGAAATTTCATGAAACGAAGCAACAATTTGTGTGATGTTTTATATATATTAAATTCGAACTAATGAAGAGCAACACTGGGAAGAGCTATTCAAATGTACAACTTTGCGGAATGATCAGGGAAGATACATCATTTCACTATCTTTTCGATCATATTTCCCAAAGAACATTAATTAGGCCCTTCTTTAAGAAAAGTAAATTCACAATTTTATTCAAATGAATCAAGGCTAGCAAAAAGGCCCGAATTACAAGGGGAATATAATAGGGTGGTGATGGAATATGAATCCATCGTCTACATGTCCAAATTATGTGGAATCCAGTCAGCTACTGCTACTGACAAATTATTACTTGCCTCATCATGCCGCGATTTAAGAGGAAAGTACAACAACAAAGATTAGGGTGGTTTTCAATGCCTCGTCTGCAGCAGCAAATGGTAAAAGCCTTAACGACGTTCTCCTTCCAGGGCCTGTGCTTCAGTCTGATTTAACTATGCTTCTGTTACGTTGGGGGCTTTTTAAATGCGTCTTCAACAGGGATATTAAGAAGATGTATCGCCAGATTCTGGTCAATAGCAACCACACAAAATACCAGCGAATAATTTTTCGATCTTGCCCGAATGAACTTATCAGTCTTTACGAACAAAAAACTGTGACTTTCGGCGTTAATTGTGCTTCTTACTTAGCAACTAGAACTTCCCTGCAAAAACGCTCCACGTCATTTTACTAGCCATTTTACGGTCATTGTGACTTTCTGCAGCGGTTATATTCATAGTCATTTTTGCATGGGCGGATTAGGTTTTGTGACCAAATTTTCCGTTTCGTTCCTATTAATGTGATAGTGCATTCCTCTCCAACCTATAGGATGTGAGCATAGTACTGTGCTGCTCACACACGTCACAATGCTCGTCAAATGGCGGTCATTTTTCCGTCATTTCACTCTACATTTTCGAGTCATTTGACAATCAATTTTACTGCGGTTTTACCATTTATATAACCGCCATATAACGTGAATTTTACCTTCAGATTTACTCTACCTGGAGCAGCCATATGAATAAAATATGAACCAAAAAAATTGAATTTTCAATATTTATTATTTTCAATATTATTATATATGTACATGAAATTGGAACTTATATTAATCCAGTTCATATAAAACAGAAGAACTTTAATAATAAATAAACTCGCTTAATTGGTTTTTGTTTTCCAATTGAAATCTCTTCTAAGCGAGCAAAAAAATAATATTAAGCTTTAGAAAAAACTCCAATTATTTGAATGATCTACAACATAAAGCTTAGTAGAAATTCAGATCAAAAATATTCAAAGGTGTCGTGGAATCCGATTTCTCTCGTAATTGAAAAACTTAAAAATGTTCGACTATTAATTGAGTCAGACTTATTATTGTTCTAAATCTAATCATTCAAGCAATAATTCTGCAACCCTTAGCAGGAGTATTGATTGGTTTCAAATCTAATTCCGACAGCAATCGTATCACGACATCCCTTATTATATATGCACATGAAATTTTAACTTAAATTAATACAGTTCATATAAAGAAAAGTAAGTATTTTAATAACAAATAAACTCGCTTAATTGGTTTTCGTTTTCCAATTGAAATCTTTCCAAGCGAACAGAAAATAATTTTCAGCTTTAGAAAAAACTGCAATTATTTGAATCAATTTAAATCTACAACTTAAAGCTAATTAGAAATTCAGATTAGATTTACTCTTTTTTTCAGATCAAGAATATTCAAAGGTGTCGTGGAATCCGATTGCTGTCGTAATTGATGAACTTAAAAATGTACGACTAGTAATTGATAATTCTGCAACCCATAGCAGGAGTATTGATTGGTTTCAAATCTAATTCCGACAGCAATCGTATCACATCCCTTATTATATATGTACGTGATATTGCAACTTAAATTAATACAATTGATATAAAGAAAAGTAAGTACTTTAATAATAACATAAACTCTCTTAATTGGTTTTTGTTTTCCAATTGAAATCTTTTCTAAGCGAGCAGAAAATAATTTTAAGCTTTAGAAAAAACTCCAATTATTTGAATAATCTACAACTTAAAGCTTAGTAGAAATTCAGATTAGGTTTACTCTTTTTTCAGATCAAGACCCTGCAAAAACGCTCCACGTCATTTTACTAGTCATTTTACGGTCATTGTGACTTTCTGCAGCGGTTATATTCATAGTCATTTTTGCATGGGCGGATTAGGTCCCAGCATAAATGTGCCCGTAAATTGACTAGGAAAATGACTAACAGCTGTGTCGATGGAACACGTAAATCGCTAAGTAGCATTTGTACAGGGCAGCAGTAACATTTGTGACCAGTCCATTCCGTCGTACCTATTTATGTGATTGTCCATACTGCTCACACATATACGGTTTTAGGTTATCGAAAAGTAAACAAACTATAGTGCTGTACTGTTCTTACATTCACGTTCTGGCAATCATTTTTTGAGTTATATACCTGTAACTTTACGAGTATTTTTACGTTAATATGACCGTCTTTTTACTAGTGTTATGACCGTTTTTTTACTTGGATTATACTGCTATATAAAAAAATATTTCTTTAATTCAAATCTATTAACATTTCTTTTATTAAACATTTTTACAATATATTACATTATTTATAATAGTTGTAAATTATTAACTATAAGTCTTAAGGAATAGTTTTTCAGTCTTGTTGGTGACCCATAAATACAATTTTTTATTGTATGCGATTGTATGCAAACAAAGTTAAGGGAAACTTAAATAAATTAATTAATGATATAGAAAACAAAAGAGAAGAACTAATAAAACTATTGGTTGCAGTAAACCATCAAATCGCGAGTAGCCAATTCACAATTTGAGTCAATTGACTTGTAATTCGCCAATTTGAATGCTATACCTTTTTTATTTTAGTTCAGAAAGCTGCAATTGAGGTTCGAAAGTTACAATTTAAGTTCAAAAATTTCAATTCAAGTTCAGAAAATTTAAATTCAAGCTCAAAATTTCTATTTGTAGTTCAGAAAATTATATTTGAACTTAAATTGTAATTTTCTGAACTTCAGTTGTAATTTGCTGAACTGCAGTTGAAATTCCTGAGCTTCAATTATAATTTACTGAACTTCTATTGAAAATTGTGAACTTCAATTGTAATTTTTTGAACTTAAATTGAAATTCCTGAGCTTTCAGAACTTCAATTGCAACTTTCAAATTTTTTTACATAAAATAAACAATTTAAAATTTTTTCTGACAGTTAAAGTGGTGAATTGCCTACCAGTGGTTTGAAACCACTTGCATTCGTGTTGGCGCTTCTCTATATCATTAATATAACAATATCTTTTGAATAATTTAATTAATACACAAATATACATTTTTTTCCTTTACATTTTAGAACTGTGTACAAAAATATGTAATTTTACATATCGCAACCTAACCCTTAAAGTATTTCAACTCATAATCAGAGTAACTTTGTGTTGAATGTTGATTTATACCACGAAAATAACAAAATGGGTAACAAAACCAGGCTAAACGATAACGTTAAATACCAAAAAAAAGTTATTTCACGATGCTTTCATGGATCGATTTACACTTAAGTACCGATCTGAATTTTTTTTAAGTTTTCACATTTTTTAGTTTAAAATGCAATATATGCATTCAGTGGAATAATTTTAGATTGAATGTACTTCATGCAATTTTTTTTCTTCGTGATTTTGCAATAATAAACGTAGGTACTCATAGTAATTTTTTGTTTTGAATTATGTGATTACAATATTTATAAGGACTATTTAGTTGATGGTATTGGTACTGTCAGTTAAATTCATCAGCAATCATTTATATTCTAAATATTTTTTGTTATACATCTATTTTATAAATTTTGGTTAAAAATTATTGACAAATTCGTTGCAATTAGATTGCTTTAAAGATCTTTGCAAATTTTGTGCGATTGTTGAATATTATTTTAATTAGAGTATAAAAAGCTTAGATTAGTAACGTAGGAAAAAGCTTAGAATTATTTCAGTTAAGTTCATCACAAATATGTATATTCAAAATACTTATTTCTTATACATCTAGTTTATAAATTTTTGGTTAAAAATTATTGACAAATTCGTTGCAATTAAATTGCTTTAAAATTCTCTGCAAACTTTGGGCGATTGTTGAATATTATTTTAATTAGGCATAAAAACCTTAGAATAGGAACGTAGGAAAAAACTTAGAATTATTAGGTTCTTATATAGTTTTTAATCAAGATTATTTCAGTGTGTCTTGTTCGTTTGTTGTATGTAGGCTTATGCTGTTGCAGAGCTGGATTTATTGCTCAGATACCGCCTTTGTTTATGCCGGTTGTGGCTCAGCGTTAAACACCGTCTCACGCTGTCTTCGAAGTCGATCCTGCCTTGCAGTTTGAAAACGTCTAAATTAATAGGAATGGCCAATGAAAATAATGACATTTTAAAACAATTTAAATTACACTACCAAAAAGTACGCTGTTCACGAGTTTCAGTGTAGATAAAGATCGTTTGCCATGTACTCCGTCCCAGTTAAAATTGAAAAGAACGTTGTCAGAGAAAAGTTTTCTCATTACTCCAATAATGTCTGATGATGCATCTTTCAGCATAAAGATATATGATTTCTAAATGAAAACCACCAATTTAAGTTATGAAATACAATTAAAAATATTCAAAAATACCATTGATTCTTGATAATCATCTGAGTCCAACTTTTTCTCAATGTCATAAACTGAATCCAACGATGTTAGTGGCATAACGATAGAGAGCTCGGTGTGAGTATCATTTTCCATTTCTCCGCTGATACGGCATACTATTTTGTGCGTTTTCTTCCAATGTTGAGCCATGACTTCTGCCAATTCTGGAAGCTGAAATTATAGCATAAATAATAATTAAAGAGAATCAAGGTATTGCGGCTACAATTACTAGGGTTTCACAAATAACAGTTCAATATTTCACTATGCACCTTTTCTTCAATCTTAGTCAATCTAAATTCCAGGTCGATATGCTTCTGTAATATTGTTTGTAGTATCGCCATTATATTTTCGTTTGTTGTAGGGAATGTTCCTTCGTTGGTTAAGGAAGTAGCCGCATTATTCAAAACTGTACTCGTTGTATTAAGGAGGAGTGAAAGGACGCGCTGTGTTGTGCTACATCGATGATGTAGTCGTATCCCTAACGTAATCAGCTGTTTATTGTTACGACGGTAAACCAAAAACCAATTGGTTGGCTACGATATGTTTACGACCTTAGCGGCACCAATAATTGATTGCATTGATTCTCATAAGGTTGGTCGAATCAGCTGTTATAAGGTTACCGATAAAGCACCAATGTCTGCAGCTTTAGTGACGCGATAAACGTAAAAAGCCAAAGCAAAGAGGATAAATTATGAAGAGACGTATGCTCAATGTTTTCTAAGAGGAAGTCGCTGTTTTTTTGGGCGAGATGTGCATAAAATGTCTTCTAACCATTTTCGTGGGGTACTTGCGTTTATTTTTCCGCCTGTATTTAATTAACTAATTAATTCTCTTTCCAAAAATCACAGTTGCATAAAGTATCTACACTGTAGGAATAAATGCTAGAAAATTCAAAAATGTCCCTCTTTGAAAAAATTTGGCATATATTTTTTGATTTCTGGGAGTTACTCGCCACTCGTAGCAGACTGGTGGCTCTTATTTTATTTATCCTCTTTGCATTGTTGCTCAACACAAGTTTCCTGAAAGCGCCGATTGTGACGCAGCCATTTTGACGAGGCCATTTACAGTACGGCATCACATCACCGCAATCTGCTGTTCTATTTGTTTCGAACCGAGGTTCCTATAGCTTTCGTAATGTTGCGGAAATTTTTAACAAATTCCAATAAATATGTGCCGTTGCTTCACAGAAGACAGCAAGTAAGATTAAAATTAATGAGTTAATGAATATTTTTAATTTAGTTCATACATGACCAACAGCTATCAACACCAAGTACGGTGAGCACAGTGCTCGATGATGAAACACCATTGGATCAAGCGCACATAGACGAAGCTGTGAGAGTGAATTCTTTGTTGGCTAGAGTGTCCCGGCACAATGGCGTAATGCACATGAAACACTCATGAATCACGGTCTCAATACGAGCAATTTCCTGCGCATTGCAACCGGTAATCCGGAGGTGTTTGCACGTCCGACACAACGTCTAGTTGATGCAATGGAATTTTGGCGCAGCTTTCAATTCACCTAGAAGCTAATGTTTTTACTGCTAACAAAATATCCAGAACTTTTAGACGTGAACGAAAACATACGTTTACGTAAACATATTGGTTATTTGAAATCATTTGCTGGCACTAGCAAAAATGTTTGGAAATTGTTAATGAATTGTCCGGATTTACTTGAACAGTCGAAGCTACGTGCCGAAGAAAAGGTGACGTACTTGAAAGAGGTAATGCGTGCGGAAATACCTGAAAAAATAAAATCAGAAGCGTTATCTAAGCCATTAGAGGAGATACGTTGCCGCCATGTCTTTCTTGAAAGACTGGGTCTATTCAAACCAAGACCACTTAAAGTAGATCCAGATGAGCCAACTAAGAATCCACTTTTATATCTAATAACCAATAAATCGGACAATGCATTTGCAACTAAGGTGTGCCATGTTACACTTGCAGAATTTGAAGCATTTAAAGACTTGTACGCACGGGAATTGAAACGAAAACAGGATGCTGAATACGAAGATGAGGATATGCAGCTAGTACGCGGGTATAAAAAGCATTGAAAAGCTCGTAGATATTTTTGTTAGTTACATGTTACATATATTAATTTAATTAAAAAAAAAAAAACAATTGTTTTAAAATTCCGATGTGAATTTCTTATTCGAACAATTTGCACAAATTTGTTTTATCCTCTGCGTAAGTAACGCCCAATTGTCTACGAATTTGATCCTCAATATATTACAATGCCAAACTTTCTTTATGATCAAGTAAATCACTTTGTGTTTTGTGCTCTAAAATGCAATGACGACCTCTTCTGCTTCAAAACTCAGCGCTAAGCGATTGGGAAAATATGTTGATAAATCACTTTTTGTCAATGGAAATTCTTTTTCTTCACCATTTACATCTATAATTTTCACAGGACACCAATAGTACGGCACCTAGTTTCATTGAAAATTCCATAGCTCATATTAATTTATGTATAAACGTTTTTTATATGCACGAATTGAATTATTCACTGTACGCAGATGCTACCAAAAATGCAATAACCTACATCCATTAAAAATCACTTGATTTTGGTTCCTTTGTGGAAAATATAAATGCAAATACCGTAGCGCACACAACACTTAATTTAAATTTAGTTTTTATTATATCCTAAATTATTTGTAAATAAATTTTTCTTACTCTGCTGTTGCGTTTCAAGCTGAAAATAACAAATGGTGGATTCGCATAAAATTTTTGTGACGTATTTGAGGGTACATAGCATGTAAGAAAAGGCAAGCATATATGTATCGGGCATTTCAATTAGGCCATCTCATTCTGCCATACTAATAATTGTGGAACAATGTGGGATATTTTGTTGTTGGTTGCCATCTTTGGTCACTAGATTTTTGCTGGGGTTTTGTGACCAAATTTTCCGTTTCGTTCCTATTAATGTGATAGTGCATTCCTCTCCCACCTATAGGATGTGAGCATAGTACGGTGCTGCTCACACACGTCACAATGCTCGTCAAATGGCGGTCATTTTTCCGTCATTTCACTCTACATTTTCGAGTCATTTGACAATCAATATTACTGCGGTTTTACCATTTATATAACCGCCATATAACGTGAATTTTACCTGCAGATTTACTCTACCTGGAGCAGCCATATGAATAAAATATGAACCAAAAAAATTGAATTTTCAATATTTATTATTTTCAATATTATTATATATGTACATGAAATTGGAACTTATATTAATCCAGTTCATATAAAACAGAAGAACTTTAATAATAAATAAACTCGCTTAATTGGTTTTTGTTTTCCAATTGAAATCTCTTCTAAGCGAGCAAAAAAATAATATTAAGCTTTAGAAAAAACTCCAATTATTTGAATGATCTACAACTTAAAGCTTAGTAGAAATTCATATCAAAAATATTCAAAGGTGTCGTGGAATCCGATTGCTCTCGTAATTGAAGAACTTAAAAATGTACGACTATTAATTGAGTCAGACTTATTATTGTTCTAAATCTAATCATTCAAGCAATAATTCTGCAACCCTTAGCAGGAGTATTGATTGGTTTCAAATCTAATTCCGACAGCAATCGTATCACGACATCCCTTATTATATATGCACATGAAATTGTAACTTAAATTAATACAGTTCATATAAAGAAAAGTAAGTATTTGAATAACAAATAAACTCGCTTAATTGGTTTTCGTTTTCCAATTGAAATCTTTTCCAAGCGAACAGAAAATAATTTTAAGCTTTAGAAAAAACTGCAATTATTTGAATCAATTTAAATCTACAACTTAAAGCTAATTAGAAATTCAGATTAGATTTACTCTTTTTTTTTCAGATCAAGAATATTCAAAGGTGTCGTGGAATCCGATTGCTGTCGTAATTGATGAACTTAAAAATGTACGACTAGTAATTGAGTCAGACTTATTATTGTTCTAAATCTAATCATTCAAGCAATAATTCTGCAACCCATAGCAGGAGTATTGATTGGTTTCAAATCTAATTCCGACAGCAATCGTATCACATCCCTTATTATATATGTACGTGATATTGCAACTTAAATTAATACAATTGATATAAAGAAAAGTAAGTACTTTAATAATAACATAAACTCTCTTAATTGGTTTTTGTTTTCCAATTGCAATATTTTCTAAGAGAGCAGAAAATAATTTTAAGCTTTAGAAAAAACTCCAATTATTTGAATAATCTACAACTTAAAGCTTAGTAGAAATTCAGATTAGGTTTACTCTTTTTTCAGATCAAGAATTTTCAAAGGTGTCGTGGAATCCGATTGCTGTCATAATTGATGAACTTAAAAATGTACGACTTGTAATTAAGTCAGACTTATTATTGTTCTAAATCTAATTATTCAAACAATAATTCTACAACCCATAGCAGGAGTATTGATTGGTTTCAAATCTAATTCCGACAGCAATCGTATCACATCCCTTATTATATATGTACGTGATATTGCAACTTAAATTAATACTGTTGATATAAAAAAAGTAAATACTTTAATAATAAATCAACTCTCTTAATTGATTTTTGTTTTCCAATTGAAATCATTTCCTGTGCATGCACATCGCTAACCTGTGTTGGCAAAAGATATGATTATACTGTCTTCGATAGATAGTCGGACGAGCCGCTACTCGGCGAAGTAGAGATGACCGTTGTGTCGGTGGCAGCTGTTACAACAGCAGTTTCTAACTTTACACCATCCGTACGGTGTGATGAAAGCTTTAGCTGTAATGCAAATATATAGATGGGTTAAAGTGGTTTTCGTATGTTATTCAACAACTCACCCTATACCATCATCACAGCCTCCTCATCGATTTTGAATATGTGGACTGTTTCAGTATTCAGACCCAGTTCGTTTGGTGCAATATTTTCGATTTGATGAATATGTATACTATCCGTTAGGCAGACAATTAGGTGCAATCGATTCATTCATATACTGTGGGTATTTGAGCCGTAGACGCAATGGCAGATATTTTGATTCTTTTTGAAGTGTAACATTTGTGAACAGTTGGGTTTCTCTGCTGTCACCATCACCACTAGAGAGCTATTGAAGAAACGCTCGACCAAGATAATATGTGAGATTTACACGCACAGATTTCTTCCACCTTTTCACAGTTATTGATGGAGAAAATGCGAAAGCCATATTCACCATCCAATACCGAAATAGAACTGTAGAGGAAGAAACATTTTATAAAATTTAATAAAATCAAAAAATTATAGTTATGCTAAAATGGGGTAACGTATTGTATGTTAAAGTATAGCGAAGTCTCAGCAGCTTTGTAATGCTGAAAATTGAGTTCGAATAGGTTTTATTCTTCATTCTTAGAAACATGTACGAAGGTACCTGGTAAGATATTAAAAATCCTCAACGCTTTTTTCGCTATAACTTAAAAAACTCATATTCAAACTTCTGCTTAACTTCTACATATCAATAGCTACCATTACCACCAGGAGTCACTATTGCTTCTGCGCCTATGCTATTGTTTCCTACATCGATGGGCTTTGTAATAAAATAAACAGCTATCTCCCCAATCTCTCCAGTTTTTTCGCCTCGCGAAACCTGATATTGTCACCAACCAAATCATCGGTGACCTTATTTAAAACATGACCGCGCCAAATGCCGACCATATGGCATTACCCTACCGACTGTCTTACACCCTAAAATTTTGGGTGTGACTTTCGATCAGGATCTACATCTTGGAGAGCATGCACTAGCAATTGTAACGAAAATCGTCGTTGGTGTGAGGTCTTAGCCGATCTCCAGATCTGTAGAAAAGGAGCTTATTAGCTTAATGCTTAAGATGATGCGGGAATAACCAAGTAAGCTCCTTCCAACCTTTGATTCGGGGGATGGTATAATGGTATGAAGATGATAGCGTGCGACAACATCGCGAGCTTGCGATGGCTGGAGGAAGTAGTTCCAAACCTCCCAATGCAGGGCACGAACGCTCGTTTTGAGATGGTGGATAAAGCGCAAATCCCCAAGGTAACAAAAGTTAAGGTATGGATACCATGCGTGATGAAGTCGGAGGATACACTGCGACTTTTGCAGAATCAGAATCCGAACATACCGACACAGGATTCGAAGGTCCTTACTGTATCTCGGCCTACGGACGAAGGTTAGTTATACATTTTCCAAATAAACAAGCAGGCGGAGGATATATTGTACGCGCAGCTTGGAAAAATGTATATGCGACTCAGGAAAAGAAGTCGCGGGTATTAAAGTCCTAACACGGTGGACGTCGAAAAGGACCTCAAAAGCCTAAGGTAAAAAAGACAGGTGGAGGTAGCCCACGTCACCCCGAATGTGTTAGAAGGGGACCAACAGCCAGATGGTGCTGTGAGTCGCACAGAGGAACACCCGGCACAACAGGTACAAGAGGCTGAATGGGGCTTCGAACACTCTAAACCAAAAGGGCTAGAGGAGGACGACGACGTCACTATGAAGGTGCTGGAGGGGGACAAGCAGCCCATTGGTACTGCGAGTCACACAGATAAACCTCCAACACAGTAAAGTGGCGTCGAGCGAACTCCTCCTCCTAACGCGCTGATCCAGGAGCCGTGGCTTCCATCGGGAGGAAAGGTTTCTGGACTTAGCGCGCGCGGATTTGGCGTTTACTATGCGCAAACGGAAGGACGGGTGCGAGCTGTAGTAATGGTAAGGAAACAGCTGCATTCATATATGCTGCCTAATTACACTACTAAGGACCTCATAGTGGTGGTGAAATCGCCGGACTCAGATGGTACATGTCCGGCCATGCTACAGGTTTCAAGTAGGGCGGTCGTGGGATGGCTTAAAATAATATTCGATGGGTGCATAAACTGAATCATGTACCGCACTCTTGGAGAACTGCTCGTGTAGCTTTCCTACCAAAGGCGGGGAAGATCGGTCACGTGTATCCCAAAGATTATAGACCCATAATTTCTGCTCAAAACCTTTGAGAGGCTGATAGATGTGTACATAAAGTCCAACGTGGATGAAAAGCTGCTCTCCACAACACAACAGGCGTACACCAAAGGCAAGTGAGTAGACACCGCATTGCATAGGGTGGTAATAAGCATAGAAAAAGCCCTGGAATATAAGGAATATGCTCTAGAAGTCTTCTTAAGCATTGCCGGGGCTTTCTAAATGGGCGATTATTGATTGTTTTAATTACGTTAAAGTACATCCAGCCTTACCCAGATGGATCGACTGCATGTTAAATTGCAGTAAGAATACATCGCAATGGGGATTGTACGCGGCCACGAAATTAGTGGACAGGGGCACTCCGGGTGCTATCACCTCTGCTGTGGACGCTGGTCATTAACCAACTGCTTAGGGGATTCTACGAGGGACCAGAAAAACTTACGGTTTACGCAGATGACGTTGCATATGGTCTTGTTTACAAAGAGGTACAAGGTCCCTAATTGGACCAGGCCTAAGTTAGGAGGGGCGACCCTACGGGGAAACCTTGCACAAAATATCTAGGAATGATCCTAGACAGTAAGCTGTCATGGAAGCTCAACGTGGAGGAGAGGGTGAGGAAGGCTTAAACGGCACTTTATGCATGTAAAAGAATGCAAAAGAACCGGCATATGCGATCAGAAGGAACTCGATGACGATCCCTCAAAACTAACAACCAAGAGCAATAATTATCATTTCACTGACACAAATTTTATAGTTTTTTCTTCCGGAGTTGGACACAATCTTTTCATAATTTTACTTAACAATTTAAGATTAGAAATTTTTTTCAATTTGTATTTTGACTTACCAGCAACAACAGAATCATGTTTAATTGTACGCCCCACAATCATTATAACATCATGTAACGAAGCTCAGTTTCTTTCAAAAATTGTTCGGCACCGCCACGTAAAATCAATGTATATGTTCTAGCATTAACGCAACCTTTAAATAATTATAAACTATAAAAATGAAGTTAATGTCAAACCCACTATCAAACCTTGGAAAATGTTGAAATGTTCACCACCAACTTGACGTTCTTCAAAGTAATCACATTGACCCAAAACACTTGAATTAATATCATTAGCTGTAGTCATAACAGCTCCACCACAAGCTTTCATTGTACGTTTCAAATCTTCTTCTGGTACACTAACAGAACATTTCACGATCTGCAAAATACTGTGTACCAACATCACCAATTGGTAGTTTAGAAAACACAACATTGGCGCCTTACTTACCTATTTTATTGTACAGGAGACGCCATTCAGCATTAACAATTTTCTGATACTCTTGGACATTGGAGACCATTGCTGTGGCAGAGCATTTTTCCAATAAAGCACTTTGTTGTTCCTTTGATTGGCGCTTCCACATGTACAGCCATTTCATATTTTGGTCATGCATAATTATAATGCTTTACGTATAGCTTTAATGATGATACGTGCATGCACACCTTCCTCAACATATGGTTTAACTTGTTTTAAGATTTCACCTGCTTAAAGTACTACTGAAGTGGTGCCATCGCCGACCTGATAAGAGAAACATTTTTATTCTACACATTCTAATATAACAAAAAACTTACCTCAGCATTTTGAAATTTGGCGATGTCTACTAGAGTTTTACGGCTGGATTCACAATATCCAATAGTTTCATAATGGTTGCCCCATCATTTGAAATTGTGGCCTTACCACTGGAATCAACAATATGCTTGTCCATACTACGTGAACCCAATTGAATGCGAGGCATTGATGTGGATATGAGTTGAGGTTTACCATGAGAGCTATCGGTACCCAAGCATTTTTTACACAAATACTCATGTACCCAATACAAGTTCAGGACGTTCATATTTATCGACACGCTGTCCGGTATGGCCCAAATGTTGGAAATATGCAGTTGGCACTGTTGACAAAAAATATGGATCAATGAACACAAGTAAAAGTGAAAGTATTTTTTTACCATCTCTTGTTACTTTACACATTAGACATTGGAAACGACGACCAGCATCTACAAGTTGCTATTGAGCCTTGCAACGATTAGATCTAATTGCACCCAATTCACCAAAATTTACAATGGGTGGCTCATATTCACCCTCATCCGTTCGTGCCATTGGTGAGGCGGTAAGTGTAATGGACAAAGCTGTTGTTTTTAATAAATCAGCTGTTGCAGGTATGCAATACAAAGACGACCTGCAAAGAAGAAAGATCAATGTAATTGCTAAACAAAACATTAATTTCGATTATCGATACCTAACGTAACGTGGCGAGGAGTTACCCTGATCTTCTACCACATATTTTGTGGTCACCAATGCTGGTAATAAACCCTGTTCATTAGTAATAAAAGCACCACCAGCGCTATTTTGATTTTCAATGATAACGCTTATCGGATTTGGCATCTGATCGGGATCTAAACGGCGTTGGGCTTGATCATATTGTTGCGGCTGTTGATATTTACCAGTAACAGGTGCAGGTGGTTGCTAAAGAAAATAACACAAAAATAATCATCAGCAAGTTTGTAAATTATTAGTTGTATTAGCATACATTATAACCAGGACGTCCGGACGTGTCCGGGTATTGGGGGTTGACACGGCTTGGGTGGTTGACTGAGCATTGGCGTCTGTCCAGGTTGTGTTGGTGGCATCATAAAAGCCATCAATAACAAGTGCCAAGAATATATCCGCGGCATACCTGCCGACCAAAATGATTCAAGGGGTTGTGATTGCCAAACTCACCTACCCGTGGCGAATCCTGTACCTAACAATTTGGTGTGAACAATTGGTGCCAGTTAACCCTCTGAAATAATCGGCGCAATTGTACGCCATTGTGTTGGCATTAATTAGGCAAAATGCAAAAACTTTTCATCCTCCTCGCGTGACCATTCTGTCTTATTTAAGCTAGGATCAAGCCATTCGTACCAGCACCAGCGTGCCTTGCATTGCTTGGCAGATTTGCGGTGCAGCAGTGATACAATACCTGACCACTGGTTTTTGCCATATTTCATTACAGCTACTTTGAGGATTTCATCCTGAAAGTTATCAATTTAGTTAATAAACGGCCAAGAGTAACCAGTCGCGTCAAATGCTTACCTCAGTGTTTCTCCACACACCACCTGTTATCATTATTCGCGGCACCCCAGCGGGTTAGGGGATCAGAATATACCCGCGGTAGGTATGCCTGTCGTAAGAGGCGACTAAAATACCAGATTCAAAGGGCTGTGTAGCGCAACCTTTTAGGCTGCCAGCGCAATATATAGCTTCTCCAAACCCAATTGTCAACCTCACCTATCCGCGGCGAATCCTGTTTCACTAACAGACGAGGCTCTGGCGACCCCAAGCTCCTCATGGAACTTGGGGGTAGGGAGGGAGGGAATGGCCTGAAGGTTCAATGTGGCCACATAAATCGTTCCCGAGATGGTCGGGCTAGCACCTTAATGGTGCTATGGTACCGGAGCGTACCGGATTTGTATCCGGCAAAGGACCATCACATCGATAACACTCCCCAAAGCCTTCGGGGAGCAACCTTATCGCTACAACAACAACAACAACAACATTATTCGCGGCATGGTGCTATATAATTGTGAATTCTTTCGCTGAGCACAAAAATCAAATCAAAAATTTTTGTCGAAATAAACAGCAAAAATCATTGTATATTAAAGACTTTGGGAAAATTTTAGAATAGCACCCCCGAGTTCGGGGTAAAACTTGGTATCAAATGAAAGAGGGAGTTCTCCCGAATTTAACAAATTTCTATAGAACTTTAAATTACAATTTACACATCTTTCAAAACCTTAATCCACATACATATCTATATAAATTGGCAACGATAAACTTAAATTGCATTTTAGTATATTTCACATTTCATTTTTGCATTGTTTTCACTTATTATAAATGTTTTTATTAAATCAATCGCGCTGTTGTAGCAACATGCACATATATATATATATATATATATATATATACATATATTTTATTGATGACATTACAAAGCTGTGCTGCCACATATATATACGTATACACATATAAAATTTGTATAGAAATTTGCAAACTTTAACACCAAATTACTTTTAAATTATAAGTTTGCGAGCTTTAAAATATATATATATATGATCTGGAGAACTCCCTGTTAATTTTAAATATTTCCGGAGATATTCCATTTAAAACTCTCAAAATTGAAAAAATTTTCGACCACCAAATGTTTTGCTGTCTCTGCTGAATTAGAAATGGCGAATTTTTTTGCACGCAAAAATTACGTATTTTGCTATCCCTATAAAAATAATAGGTGCGAGAGAGCACGATACATTGCCAAAAATTCGTGTGTTTGTGTGCGTTTTTGGTCACACGATTTTTGCAGGGTTTGTTACAACTACCCTACAAGAAACGCTGATAGTTTTACTAATACACTCACACTTGTAATTGACAATGCTGATCCTGCGATGATGTAAACATTGATACTCAAATTTATGTATGTTCCTTTGTTCGCTCACGCATGTCCGCATGTTCCCAACGACAGCCTATAATCATGAAAAAGGACTGAAACTGGGAAGGCTTCGGACACCTGGTACAGAACAAAAGAACATACAGCAGATACCATAATGCATGTGAGACAGATACATAATTCTCAACGGAATTTTATGTATGCGAGAACAGATTATCCGATTTAATCATGTTGTCACTACTGACTGTCATATGACAATCAAATGATTATCACGGTTGTTTTGTTATTTTTTAAATTCCGCCATTTTCAACCGACGAAAACCATATAAAAAAAAAGTTTAAAAAATGAAAAAGAGAGCATTTCAAAGCTCCATGCTAACAGAAGAAAAAAAAATCGAAAATAATATTAAAAAATACCAAAAGCTGGCGGAATGTATGGGGCGCACTCAAAAAATTGATACGCGAAAAATAATAGTGGTTAGTGGTGATTCATTTTTAAATGTGTTTCCGCATGAGGAAAGCACTCTTCTGTTGTTTTGTTATTTTCTGAATTTAAATTGAACATTTTGAACTCGAATTCTTATAAAACTATTTATTTTAAACAAATATGAAATACGTATGCTTTTATCACGTACAAAATAAAAAACGTAATGAAATAAAGTAAATAAAAAGCAAAAAGCATTGTTTCATTTTTGGCGGAATATAACAATGGTCATTTATGATAGTTTAACAGTCAAACCTGATATCTACAGTAAACTATCTTTTATGACACTTTTTGATAGTTAGAGTTTCAGCACTGATCCAGGAAAATGAATGAGAGTGAGCAGTACGGCTATATACTTAATCAGTAGGCCATGTTGGTGTATAAGAAGGAGACAAAAACTCACACGTACACAGTTGTTTACATCACATTTGCGCAAGTCCCCTTAAGTTTGTGATAGAAAGTTTGTATGAGGCGCTGATCGTTAGGTTGACATTGCTGACAATCAGATGATAGTCATATGATAGTCAGTGTTCTTGTAGGGTAGCTGATGCGAAATAATATGTACGTTGATGACGTTCTTGCTGGAGATCATACCATCGAATCGACAATTATATCGCGGGATCAGGTTAATACGGGTTTGAAATCAGCTATATTTCCATTACAAAAATGGACTTTTAATTTTAGTGAAATTTTACATGGTACAAAAAGCTCATCTTTTTCATGAAGATTTTTTCGAATTCGAAGATACGAGCAGTGCTAAAACGCTTGGCATAAGATGGAATGCTCATTCTGACCATTTTCATTTTAAAGTCAAATCAATGGAAACAAATAAACTTCTTAGTAAGAGAGAGATAATTTCTGCTATTGCCAAACTTTTCGATCCATTAGGGTTGTTGGCACCAATTCTTATAGTCGTGAAAATTCTGATGCATGAAATATGGTTAAAGGGTACTATTTGGGACGAACCGGTTTCACCAGACACACAGGATCGGTGGAGCGTCTTCGCACAAAACTACGTTGGAATTGAACAGGTAAGGATTCCACGATATGTACTATTTTCACCAAAGGACAAAGTCGAGATTCATGGATTCTGCGATGCATCGGAGAAGGATTATGCTGCTGCGATATATCTAAGTGTGGAAAGTGAAGACGGCTGCAGTCAAAACTATTTCTCTTCCGCGATTGGAGCTTTGCGGGGCCGTTCTACTCGCAGAACTTATTGAATCGGTTATCAACAGTCTTAATTTATGTAATCTTATACTACATCTTTGGAACGATTCTACAATAGTTCTCGCATGGATACGAAAACCCCCATGTTCATGGTCCACCTTCGTGGCCAATCGCATTACTAAAATACTAGATAAAGTAGGAAATACCAGTTGGTCGCATGTAGATTCCGCAACCAACACGGCAGACTTAGCTAGTAGAGGTGTGTTATCACACGAGTTGCTCAACAATTCCTTGTGGTGGCAGGGTCCTTTTTGGCTTCAAGAAGATAGAGGAAAACGGCCGCTACAAAATACAGGCTATACTACTGATAATGAGGAGAAAAGGGTTAAAGTCGTGATAGATTTATAAAATATCACGTGTTAATTGCTCAACGAAATTTTATTGTAAGCTTAATACAAAATGAAGGTAAGAATCGAAGATTAAAAAAGAAAGGAAAAAATTACTTGTCAACGTGACGATGGTTGCCAGCGAATATATATGTTTGGCGTTGCCACATCACTCCCTTCTTAATAACTTCATTGAAAATATTAATGGTCGGAAGTAATGAAAGCTGGTATAAGCCGTTCTACAGAAACCTGGACATCTTTGTTCCCGATCCTTATGGTGAAAACTCGATCGGATGGTCTGGATATCACTTCATAGGGCCCAGTGTATGGTGGTTCCAATGGTGCACGCACCGAATCTGTTCGGAGAAATACGTGGGAGCAGCTGCTCATGTTTTTTGCTAAAAATGGCTTAATTTTACTATGGTGGGCTGCTGGGACTGGACGTAGTACTCTCATTTGCTCTCTAAGTCTGTTGATAAAATTGTGCGGGCTACTCGTAGACTCATTATGGTCTAAAAATTCATTGGGTAAGCGAAGATTGGTCCCGTAAACAAACTCAGCCGAAGAGGCTTGCAAATCATCTTTGAAACTCGTTCTGAGGCCCAAGAGTACGATTGGTAGCAGTGTAGTCCACCGATTGCTGTCATGACACATAAGGGCGGCTTTGAGTGATCGATGCCACCTTTCTATCATGCCGTTAGATTGCGGATGATATGCTGTTGTGTGTATGTGTTGTGCGCCAATGAGTTTAGATAGTGAGTTGAAAAGAGCAGACTCAAATTGGGTACCTTGGTCAGTTGTTATTGACTTTGGACATCCAAAGCGCGATATCCAATGGTTCCAGAAAGCTTGCCCAACTACGTCAGCAGTGATGTTTCGAAGTGGAACAGCCTCCGGCCATCGAGAGAATCGATCAATCATTGTTAGGCAGTATCGGTAACCTCTGTCAGGTGGCAGAACGACTATGTCCATATGGACGTGATCAAAACGATTGTTAGGCATCTGAATTTTGATAGGTATGAAATGATTGTGTCTGCTGATTTTAGCTCTCTGACATTGCAGGCAACTTCTTGCCCAATGAGCGACGTCTTTATTAATCGCTGACCATACATATTTACCTCGCATTTGACGAAGGGTTGATCGTGAACTCGGATGTGATTGCCCATGAACCGAAGTAAAAATTTGAAACCGTAAGGTTTTTGGTATATAGATCCTGTTTTGGCCTGTAGAAGTATCGCAATAAATTTTTGTTTGATCGTCGAAATTCATGCGCCGCAATGTTAAAGAATTTCTGCCGGTTAACAGTTCTCTTAGCTCACTATCCATCTCTTGCGCGTTTTGAAGTTGCTTATTAGTAACTGCGGTTGGCATAGAAATTGTGTAAAGCCTCGACAGTGCATCTGCTACTGAATTTTCGTCACCAGAAAGATGTACGATGCTCGTTGAAAACTGCGATATGTAGTTAAGTTGACGTAGCTGACGAGGTGATGCTTTGTCAAGCTTTTGCGTGAAAACGTACATGAGAGGCTTGTGATCGGTTTTGATGATAAACTGCTGTGCTTTTAGAAAATGTCGAAAGTATTTTACCGACTCGTAAATCGCCAAAAGCTCCCGATCATTTGGTGGCCTACAGCCCTGCGAATTAAAAGTGTATCCTAAAAATTCGATTTCAGGTTCGCTGAATTTACATTTATCATGATTAATGCGAAGGCCATGTTGCTTTAAAAGAGAAAAAATTATACGTAAATGTTCCTGATGCTCGTTTTGTGTTTTGGACATTACGAGTATGTCGTCAACATATATGTACACAAAATTTATGTCCCTGAAAATTTAGTCCATAATTCGCTGAAATGTCTGTGTGGCGTTTCGAAGTCCAAAAGGCATATATAAGTACTCAAACAATCCAAACGGCGTGCATACGGCGGTCTTGGCAACGTCTTCATCTGCCATTGGGATTTGGTGATAAGCTTTGACAAGGTCGAAGGTTGAGAAAATCGTGTTTCCGTGCAGCTTCTCGTTGAAGTCATGAATATGAGCTATGGGGTAGCGATCAGGAGTGGTTTGCGAATTGAGCTTTCTATAGTCTCCACAAACGCGCCACTCACCATTCTTCTTGTGAACCATATGTAACGGGCTCGACCAAGGACTTTTGGATGCTCTGCATATGCCGTTTTCTATTAGACTCCTAAATTCTGCCTTTGCAGCCACTAATTTTTCGCCACTGAGTCGCCGAGGTTTTTCTGCAACCGGTGGACCAGTTGTATCTATGTGATGATGCACCGAGGTAGTTGTAAGCATCTGAAACTTGGCGGATGGGCGAAAAAGGCATTTATATTCATTAAGTAGAGTTCGGGGCACGTTTTCTGTATTTAGAGTGGCGATATTATAATCGGGCATCTGACGTAACACACCTTTTATTGTTTTGCCCGTATTGTGGTCAACGAGACATTTGTTTGATAAGTCAGGCAATAGGTGGAAATGAGAGAGAAAGTCTGCTCCAATTAGGGGCGTTTGCACATCAGCTATAATAAAGTTCCATTCAAACGGGCTAGGCATACCGATATCCACTTTAAGTTTTTTACTGCCGAAGGTACGAATGGGCGTATTGTTGGCGGCAGTTAATTGCAAATCATTTTCCAGAAGGTTTTGCTTTATTGAAAACAGGGGAAATACTGACACACAGGATCCACTGTCGATTAAAAAACGTTGTCTGGAAACACGATCGAAAACATGGAGTCGATTTTCCTTAATGAGTTTGTTTTGTACTTCAGATGTTTTGGGTGCCAATGTGGTGACAGCGCCGATCGTTACGTTAGCTTTGTTTTGGTTGCTGCTGCCGCCAGCAGAATGTGCCGACGACAGCCGGGCTAGTTTCCCGATTTCGGCCAGTGAACGCAGCCATCTCTAAACTTTTTAGCAGAACTTCCAAACTTCTTATGAAAGTGGCACAAATTTGTTGTATTTACGTTATTTGACGGGCTGCGATTAGAATTGCTGTTTAACTTTTTGAGCTCAACCTGAATGGCATTGACTTTGCTTAGTAGAGAGTTTATTGTAGCGTTGACATCGGCAATTTTAGATTTCTTTTGAGACGTCGACTTTATTGCAAAGACGGAGTCGTCTTCAGGCGGGACCTCGATAGCTGATATAGAACTGGGAGAGTTTTTAAGGGTTTCCAGCATTCTGTCAGCTGATGTGGCTAGTTGGTCAAGACTTCCTTCTGATAAAACTAGCATTGGCCTAATGGATGCTGGCATCTGCCGAAGAAATAGCACACGAAGAAGGCCGGTACTGTCCTCTGGTGACAAACGGCGCATTTGTGCCAGCATATCAGAAGGCTTTAGCCCAGAAAATTCAATGCCATGTAGTAATTTATGAAGTTTTGTTTCTGGAGAATCCGTGAACTTTTTTAATGTGCTGCTTTAAAGCGTCGTACCTGTTGTTTTCCGGCGGGTGTAGTATGAGGTCTTCCGCGTGGAGTAAGACATCATCTTCTAATTTGATTGAGGTTATGTCAAATTTGTCGTTGTCAACTGTGATGTTGTTCAGTCGAAACGCACGTTCCAGTTGAGTAAACCAAAGAAGTGGGTTTCCTCGATTGAAAGTTGGAATGGACACTTGGCGCAAGTTCGCACTGGTGCTTGGTTGTTGACTGATGCGGTCATATTCTTCTTGTAGATCATTTAACTGTTTTTTGATTGCATCTAACTCCGTCATGGTGGAATCTGTAGTTTTTGATCGAAGATTGTATTCCGTTTTTTTCATTTACTGTCTGAGGGTCACCAATATAAAATATCACGTGTTAATTGCTCAACGAAATTTTATTGTAAATAAAAAATAAATGTAAGGCGCGATAACCTCCGAAGAGATCTAAGGCCGAGCTTCTCTTCCAATTTGCGTCGTGCTCCTCTTGATTTTTCCCTACAAATTGGCCGGACGGGACCTACATGTTTTATGCCGACTCCGAACGGCATCTGCAAGGCAGATGAGTTTTCACTGAGAGCTTTTCATGGCAGAAATACAATCGGAGCGCTTGCCAGACACTGCCGAGGGGCGACCCCGCTTAGAGAAATTTTCTTCTAATTGAAAAATCTTATTTCTAAAATTTTGATGTTGCTTTGCCCGGGAGTTGAACCCAGGGCATACTGTTTGATAGGCGGAGCACGCTACCATCACACCACGGTGGCCGCTTTTATTGTAAGCTTAATACAAAATGAAGGTAAGAATCTAAGATTAAAAAATAAAGGAAAAAATTACTTGTCAACGTGACGATGGTTGCCAGCGAATATATATGTTTGGCGTTGCCACAGATTTTCCAACATACCTAGAGCGTTGAGAGTGGTTTCATATATTTTCGATCCAAAAACAAAAGCATCATTTAAGCCAACTTCTTTCTCAATTGGAGGGAACGAAGTTAAGTCAACGATTACTCCCTTAATAACCATTGGAAAGATGCAATACTATAGTTCGAAAATCATAAAACTCAAGGCAGGATAACCCATAGAGTCAAGTAAAATACTCTCCCACAATCCCTTTTTGATGAAGAAGAGGTTTTGCGGATAAAGGGGCGTGTTGAGGCACCCCAAGATTTACTTTTCAACGAACGTTGTCCCATCGTCCTCCCATATAATTGTAGGTTATCACGTCTGATAGTTCAAATTTTCCATGACATATCATAACTAATGTTGCGAGTTGTCAGAACGCAGTACTGGATTCAAAGAGTGAAAGCAATGATAAGGTCCATTATTCATAACTGTAAGGTCTGCACGATTTATAGAAAACGGTCTCAAAACCAACTTATGGGGGTACCACCGGAGGAACGAGCTACCATTTCTCGAGCATTTAGCAACACATCAATTAGATGCGCCGCATATGGGCGGTTTTTGGGAAGCGGGCCTTAAAAGCTTTCAGTCACATTTAAAAAGGTAGCATTCGAGGAAATACACGTTTGTGGAATTTAGCACGCTCCTATGTCGAATAGAGTCGTGTCTCAATTCGCAACCTTGAAGCCACGTCCCAAATCAGCCTTCCGATTTAGAACATCTTACCCTGGGTCATTTCTTAGTAGGAGGACATCTCGTAGCCCCACCAGGATTAGATACGAATGAAAACGCGACTCCGATTTTTAATCGGTGGCAGAAACTGAAGACTTTTCACCAGAAGTTTTGCAGAAGATTAAAGACCGAGTATCTACCTGAACTACACAAACGGAATAAATGGGAGCAGTGGCGTAACTACCACCAGTCTTACCGGTCTCAGAAACCGGGGCCCCGAGCACCAGGAGGCCCCCAAAAGTGGCAAGAGAAAAACACTTTTTTCATCTTTATATCAGAAAAATGTTCAATATGAAAAAATAAAAATGTTGGTTTTTTCGTTATAAATATTCGTTGCCAGCTTAATATTTTGTTTCTATTGTGTTAATTTTTTCAAATTTTTGCGCTATTTCATGTGAGCATGTTTCATTCCTGCCAATCTTTTTTTTTTGCTGTTTTGCTCAAGCTCAGGAAGTTTGTGACACTGTATATCGAGTAAGTAGTGACAAATATGGAACAAAAACAAACTTGCGTGAACAATCCTTGTTGTTGCATATATGTGACTTGGAATGAAAGAAGGAGGTTAGCAGTCGCCTGCTATAAGGACTATTTTGGTGGATCTTTTCTTCGGCTCGATTCAGGTAGTAAGGTTGCCTGGTGCCTGCCGGACTGCCGGTGTGTATTATCGCTTGGGGAACTAGAACGAATCAAATTTAATGATTGATGTTTAGAACCTGGAAAGATCAACGAAAAAAAAAACAGAAAAAGACTTTGAGTCATTACTAATACAGGATAAAGTTTTTTTTGTTTTGTTTTGTTTGTTATTTTTTTTTTCGCTGATCTTTCAAAATTCCAAGCATCAATCATTAAATCTGATTCGTTCTAGTTTTACTGAGCGATAATACACACCGGCAGTCCAGCGGGCTCCGGGCAACCTTACTACCTGAATCGAGTAATTATAATATAGCATAAATTAGTTTAGAGTAGTATAAAGTAATATAGCATATATATTTGCAATCAGACAATTTGAAATATTGGAATAAAATATTCTTTGAAACGTAGATCTGATGACAAATTTTTCGTTACAGATAAAATCATAAAACATGAGCTCCAACAAACGCCTTTATCTGAGTGGTGCTCAAAAAAGGAAAAGAAAACTGGAGACCGAGGCGGCTGGGAAAAAAATTAAACCAATAACCTCATTTTTTCGCCGCAACATCAGGAAAAGAAAGATCAACAATTTGATGACGGCTGTGAGGGAAGTGATTTTCCTAGTAGCGATTTGCAGCAGACAGCAACACAAGCAGATGTAATCGTTGCACCACCAAACACTGACCCTGACATTCTCATGAATATGGACAATTTTGAAGAGGAAAACATGGCACCTACTATGTTAAACACTACTTTGGAGCAGACCGGTTTGCTAGAAAAGAAACATCCTACTGATAAAGGGCATTACAAAAGCTTTTTGACTGCAGAATTGAAAAGATTTATAATCTCACATGGACCAAGCCAACCGAAAGGACCTTTCCCACAAAATGAAGAAACAGGGAATCAATCTACTTCG
The DNA here is from genome assembly GCF_040869045.1 of Eurosta solidaginis. Classification (NCBI taxonomy): domain Eukaryota; kingdom Metazoa; phylum Arthropoda; class Insecta; order Diptera; family Tephritidae; genus Eurosta; species Eurosta solidaginis. Next base: position 160,072,424 of record NC_090324.1, on the reverse strand, counting down.
TTTTTTTATGAATCGAAAAATAAAGCAGGATTGAAAATTCCGCGATCATGGTTATTAGCGAATTACTTACTTATTATTTCAAATAACACGATATTTAAATTTACTAATAATTTTTCTGTTTGTAGGTTATGCTATTCGGAACTTCTTGACTGCGTATATTGTGAGGTTTGCTGGTTATTTGCTGATAGAGGCTGTCCAAGTTATAAGCCAGCTTGGGTGGATGGAATAAGAAACTGGCCTAAATTGAGTAACAAAATTATCGATCATGAAAAATCGAAGATTCTCTGCAACGCCTGCACGATATACGAATCGTGGCGATTGAATAAATCTGTGATTGATAAAGATCTTGAGGATCGAACTCTCCAAGCAAAATTTTTCTGGTGCAAAGTTCTTGACCGAATCATGAATACAATTTTCACCTTGGCTACATGCAACCTTTCATTTCGCGGGCATCGCGAGGACATTGGTGATTCTGGAAATAATGGAAATTTCTTATCAATCATTGAGTTGCTGTCGGTATGTGACCCTGTTTTTGAAAGAACTTATCACGAAACCTGATAATTCCATTCGATACCTGAGCCCTAAAATTCAGAATGAAATAATTGGACTTCTATCTAAGACTGTAGAAGATGAAATCGTCAAAAATATTCAAGAAGCGCCATTTTTTCCATTATAATGGATACAACCCAAGACATTGCCAAAATTGACCAGATGAGTCAGATTTTTAGATATGTGAGAATTATTAAAGATGAAAACGGAAAACCAGTCGATGTTAAAATCACTGAATCTTTTTTGGGATTTGAAAAAGTCGATGACCAAACGGCTTCTGGATTAGAATCAAAAATCGTTGATTGACTGGAAAAAAAAGAAAATTGAAATTTCAAAATGTTGGGTAGGAGTAGAAAAAAATAAAATGATTCAAAAAATTTTCCTGGTAAGGGCCCCCTAGCAAGAGTTTGACTGGGGCCCCCAATTCTATAGTTACGCCACTGAATGGGAGAATCGGCAGAGTGGTCAATTTCCACCCCGTTGCCGATAACCGAGAAAGTGTCGTAGACCTTGTTACAGAAAATCGTCAAGTAACATGACTTTTAGTCAAGTTGGTACTACTAGCAACAGATCTCCCTGAAAATGATGAACCTACTTCCAGGGAATCTAGATATAGCAAAGGAAAAACTACAATAACAAAAATTCCAACAAAATTAAAATAAATTACGTTTAGCACTCACCATCGAGATGCACGTTTCTGCTGCTGTTGGGGCTCCTACGCGCTGCTATTCTTGTTTTCCAATGCAGGCAGTTGTGAGATTGTTTGTTCATTTTTCGCAAACCGGACCTCGGCCGTTTAATTCGGAAAATCAAAAAAAAAAAAAAAAAAACTTGTTATTGTCACTAATCCTATTATTCACTGATATTAGAGCTACAAATTTAAATTGTTTTCTCGAACATTTCTTTGAAAGCACCACATTATTCACAATTAGGTAAACGCACCAAAGTATCGTTCAACTGACCTCAAGATCACACTACCGAAATGAAATGTGTGAAATGGTGTACATCAGCTCTATTAGCCGTATTAGAGGCAATATTAATGAAAATTAAGGGGGGAGGAGCCGAACATGCTCTGCAAATAAGTATAATAAAAAGAGTACATCGAAAATACAGCACTGTGTCATGACATTGCTTTTATTCATTTTCTTCGTACTTTCTCGTTCTTCTTCTATTCGTTTTCGTCAGAAATATTAAACTCATAAAATTTACATTTTTTTAATGTTATCACAAAATAAATATAATTTAGTTAAGCATAAAACGTGTTAATTATTTCGTGCGAGACTACATATTGGTGCCCCAACAATCAAAATGCCGCTTGAAGAATCAAAGGAGAGCACCCAACAGACAACTTCCCGAATCACGCCACTCTCCTCGGCAACAGTATCCCATGTAGCTAATGGAAATGAAATATCACGTGTTACTATGAAAATTCCACCATTTTGGCATGCAAAGCCCGAGCTGTGGTTAGCACAGGTGGAATCACAATTTGCTGCAGCGGGAATCAGCAGCGATAGATCAAAATATTATACCGTGGTAGCCGATTCGGAACAAAAACGAATCAAAAAATTATTACAAGATATTGAGCTTGGTGACATGAAACCGTCACGTATATTACGTGAGATGAGGCATTTGGCAGGATCTGAAATGAATGACAGCATGTTGAGATCAATTTGGCTGAACAGGTTAGCAGAGAATGTGCGCTCTATCATTTCAATTAGCAGCGAGCCACTTGCCAAAGTCGCTTTGTTAGCCGACAAAACTATTGAGGTTAGCGCTGGCCCGCAAATACATGCAGTCGCAGTACATAGCAACGATGGCAGTTCGGACATGACTCGCATAATGGCGGCATCAACAAAAGAGGTTGCTGAATTGAAGGATCAGCTAAAGCAACGTGACAAGCAAACCCGACGTCTGGTCTCGCGCAGGCACTCGTATACCCCTCATAAAGGCGATACGATTTGCTGGTACCATAAAACATTCGGTGAAAAAGCAACCAAATGCCGAGCACCCTGTTCGCAGTCGTTAAACTGAAAACCCCGCACAAACGGCGGTATGTGACAGGGCCCCTTCGAAAAACCGCAGTCTTTTAATTGTCGACCGAGAGAGTAAACTGCAATTTTTGGTAGACACCGGGGCAGAAGTCAGCGTAATACCTCAACACATCTTTGCAACGTAAAAATCCGCACAATAAAATGTTTTTATACGCAGCCAACAATACGGCAATAAAAACTTTTGGTGAACATATTGTATGTTTAAATCTATTTTATTGAATTTTATTGTAGCTGACATTTCTCAGCCCATATTAGGAGCTGGTTTTTTAGCACGTTTTAAGATTCTCGTCGACTTGCATCAGCGTAAACTTATCGAGAGCACAACGAACGTATCGCAACTTTGCTCCGTCAAAACGTTAAAGCTATCATTCATTAAAATTGATATGCCTTTTCAGGACATATTGGCAGAATTTAAAGACCTTGCACATGCAAGTATAACGCCTATGAACATAAAACACGACGTTACGCATCATATTGTAACTAAGGAACCCCCAGTGTTTTCCAAACCTCGGCGTTTAGCGCCGGATAAACTTAAGGCTGCTAAAGCTGAAATCCAATCTCTCCTGAACGCTGGTATTTGTCGCCCATCAAGAAGTCCCTGGGCAAGTCCACTCCATATGGTGCGAAAGAAGAATGGCGAGTGGAGGCCGATTAGGCGGTTGAATATAACGGAGCCTGTCCATTACCCGGTTCCGCATCTGCACGATTTCATGCAAACTTACACGGTTGCACTATCTTTTCGACAATAGACTTACGCCGTGCATACCATAAATTGCCAGTGGAGCCAGCAGACATTCCCAAAACAGCGATCACGACACCTTTTGGGTTATTCGAATTAGTTTCATGTGCTTTGGGCTTCGCAACGCGAGTCAAACGTTTCAACAGTTCATGGACCACATAATAAGAGACATAGATTTGGCATGGGTTTACTTAGACGACATCTTAGTGGCATTTAAAGACGAATAGCAGCATCGGCAACACCTTTGCACCGTACTTAAAAGATTGCGTCAGTATAATGTTATAATAAACCCATCTAAATGCATTTGGGGCAAGCCAGAAATATTATTTTTGGGTTATGTAGTCAGAAAGACGGGGTGACGGCACCAGCTGAGAGAGTGAGGGCTATCAATGAGTTTGAGTTACCTAAACGAATCTGCGATCTTAGGCGATTTTTGGGTATGCTCAACTACTTCCGACGTTTTTTGCCAAAGGCAGCAGTAAGTCAAGGCGTAATTTCTGGGCTAATAAAAGGCAACAGAAAAAATGACACTAAGAAAATTATATGGAATAAAACCACAGTTAGTGCTTTTCAGCAGTGCAAAAATGAGCTTTCTGAAGCAACTTCGTTAGTTTTCCCGAAGCCAGGTGCACCTCTATCACTTACAGTAGACGCCTCTAGCAACACTGTCGGTGCCGTTTTACAACAAAAAAAATGATAACGAGTGGCAGCCACTCAAGTTCTATTCTGAACGCCTTACAGCGACGCAGCAGCGCTACAGTACATATGACCGTGAATTATTAGGCGCGTACAAAGGAGTCAAATATATTCGACACATGCTTGAAGGTCAAAGTTTTTGTTTATTCACGGATCATAAGCCGCTCCAGTTCGTATTTCAACAAAAGCTAGAAAAAGCATCGCCAAGACAAATACGATACCTCGATTTTTTAAGCCAATTTACTACAGATATTCGGCATCTGCCAGGAAAAGACAACCTCGTCGCCGATTGAGGCACTACATGTCAATAGTCACATTGATTTTCATAAATCGGCAGAAAGTCATTGTAACGATGTGGATCTACGGAAACTACTTCACCATAATACGTCAGGGTTAGTCCTTAAGCCATTTTCATTATTTGATGTAAATACCGAAATTTATTGCGACGTCAGCACAGGTAAGATTCCACCATTTCTAACCCAGCCATTTCGCAAAATAGGTTTTTTGTCGATGCATAACATATGCCATAGCGGAGCGGCTAAAACAATCAAAATCGTCGCGGGAAAGTTAATATGGCCTAACCTCAGGAAAAACTCCCGCCAGTGGACCAAAGCGAGCCTCCGCATGCCAAAAAGAAAAGGTTTTTTCGACATAAGAAAGCCTCATTATCTACGTACACACTTGCAAATAAGCGTTTCGAACATGTTAACATCGACGTAGTCGGACCTTTACCACCTTGCAGAGAATTCCTTTATTGGCTTACGTGCATCGATCGTTATACGAGATGGGTAGAAGCGTATCCTATTGAAAATATTTCGGCTGAATCTATAGCCGATACGTTTTATTGCAATTGGATCAGCAGATTTGGTGTTCCCTTCCGAGTCACTACGTATCAAGGGCGGCAATTCGAATCTTCCTTATTCCGTGAACTCAACAATATTTTGGGAATACAACATCTAAGAACCACGGGATACCATCCGATAGCAAACAGCATAATAGAACGTTGGCACAGAACGCTGAAGGCAAGCATCAAAATCTCACCAGATGGGACAATGGGTCGATGTTTTGCCCATAATACTACTAGGCTAACGGCATACAAAGAAGATTTAAAATCTACACCGGCTGAGATGGTCTATGGATACTCTCTTCGTCTACCAGGAGGATTTGTGCAACCATCTCAGGGAAGCAAAGAGATGACTTCTGAACATGAGTTTACAAACCACCTTCGTTGCAAAATGCGTCAGCTAAGGCCTTCGCAAACGACAAATCATACGCGATCATCTCCAATCATCGAGACTGATTTGACTACTACTTCAGCTGTTTTTATAAGAACAGATTCTGATCGTCGACCACTTCAACCACCATATGAAGGCCATTTTCCGGTAATAAAAGGATATGAAAAGTATTTTAAAATCAATGTTCAGGACAAGCATGTGAACGTCAGCATCGATCGAAAAGCCGCATATATTATCAATGAAAATGAGACACCGCCCTCATTACCGGCACCCGAAGAGTATCGAACGCGATCCGGACGTAGAGTTAAATTTCGCTTTTCGTTAAGGGGGAGTGATGTGGCGCACTCAGACGAACATGCTCAGCAAATAAGTATAATGAAAGCAGTACATCGAAAATACAGCACTGTGACATGACATTTCTTTTATTTTTTTATTCGGACTTTCTCGTTCTTCTTCTATTCGTTTTCGTCAGATCAACAAGTGCGCGTTGAAATATTAAATTCATAAAATCTACATTTTTCTTAATGTTATCACAAAATAAATATAATTTAGTTAAGCATAAAACGTGCTGTTTCGTGCGAGACTACAATACTAAATGCTTCAGATTATCGAAAAATACTTCTCACGCGATTCTAGTGGTAATGCTGAAGATTTAATTTACTTATTTCACAAGAATGCTTCCGTTGAAAATTTTATTTTCTTTCGGGATCGAGGATCTAATAAAAAAAACACAATTTATTGACCTCGATTAAGTTAAAAGTTTTAATTCCTGGGTAAAATCACATATTTGCCACCCAGAAATATCACAGTTTCTACCAGCTGTCATATAAACCAATTCAGCTCCTTATTGAAAATATATAGGTTAAAATATCCCTGTAGTCAAAAGCCAAAGTAGTCAGCAAACATTCTAGTTCATTGACTAGAATTTGGTGGGTTTATTCATACTAGTCAGCTTTCGAATAGTTCATTGACTATAATTTTGTGGTGTTATTCATACTAGTTAGTGTATGAGTAGTTAATTGACTAGAATTGTGTGTCGTTCATCATACTGGTCAGTTTTAGAATGGTTCATTGACTATAATTTTGTCGTGTTATTAATACTAGTTAGTATTTAAATAATTCATTTGACTAGAATTTCGTCTGTCAGCTCGAGGGAATGCGCGAGTGCTTTCTGTAGCCAATTTGCAATGCATACTTCAGTTGACAATGCTAGATATCGTCCAAATCAACGGGCACATAAACACAAGCATGACGAGCCAACCCTCACCGTTACCTCAACGGAGGTTAAAGAAGTTTTTGAAAAGGCCAAGCCTTCCATATCAATAGTCACAGACGGAAGACCTATACCGATGCCAAAACACCTTGGCCATGAGGGTATTAGTAGCCTAGGACATTTTTTCTACTTGTCGTTAAAAGCCTATGCCTTTCCAGAATAACAGAGAAAGACCAGAACCCAGCCAGTATCTACCGATATTATCCCTTTAGTCAGTAACGAAAACGTTTAAAGCCGGTATGATTCCCTCAATTAAATGAAATTGTTCGGTTATCCAGCCATAAGCATGACTTCCGTAAAGTTTATATCACTTCCACCATTCTGAACTCCATTAACACTCATAACAGGACGGCGCTAATGCAGCTTGGCCTATTTTTACACAGGCAACCACTACTGGATCGTTCCTTCTCCGTTAGATAGATAGATAATTTATTGAGGATTGCACTGCGACCTTTGGTCAGCACCTCATCCAATCCGACTTCCATGATGAACCCTAGCAGTTCTCTTGGCTTGAGAGATTAAAATTGGGAATGTTCTGGTCATGGTGAACCCATAAACTTACCCCTGCGTCTAGAGATTGCGTCACATTGGTGGGTTATTCCGTTACTTTTTAGTTTTCATATATATGTACGTATTTTTATTAAAATTTATTCCAAAGTATAATGTATTGGAGTGATAAATTTTAAAGTTATATACATATGTAATATATATATACCTTTTATATATATGAAATATAATGAATAACATAAATTTCAGCTAATTTATCAATTTTCAAGTAATTTTTCAACCCAACTGAGACTAGTATATTAAATAGTAGGATGGTGATGCACATATCGACTAGTATGTCAACTGTTATTACACTGATGCATAGACTGAGTAGTATACCGACGATTATGTTGATATCGAATACACAGACTAGTATGTCAATTGGTATGATATTGGTATATATAATAACTAGTATGCCATCTGGTATAATGCTGGCGCAAAGGCTGACTAGTATGTTAATTGGTATGAGTATGATCGGTATGCTGACTAGTATGTCATCCGGTATGATGTTGGTGTATATAATGACTAGTTTGTCAATTGGTATGATGCTGATGCAGAGGCTGGCAATTGATATTTCGTAGGACATCGCCGTGTTAAAAATACCAGTTGCTAATATGGAAAAAAGACTCATACTAGTCGAGATTTTTGGCAAACTAGTATTCGTCTAGTATACAACTAGTTGGTTTGACTGCAGGAATTGCTCGCGAGCATATATACATAACATTTTCCAACCAATGATTAAAACTTCTAAGGGGAAATTTTTCATTACAGCAAAATTACCCCCTACTCAGCTATGCGAAAACGCATTGAGTTAGGAGGCCAGTACAGCCTTAAACGTAAATTTTGTGGACGGTATCATCCGATTCGGCTTTGCCCAATCTTTCGAGCGAAGAAACCGGAGGACCTTTTACGGGGGTGCTCAATCATACTCATTGGTCTGATCATTGCACGAATGAGGGAAGATGTAGGCAATACAACGACGACTGTCATACTCTTCTACATATAGACACATCAGTCGACCCATAAGAACAACACACAAACCGTCACGCTAATCACGCCACGACGACGACGACGATGACGACGTTATTTCTATTGAAGCATCCGTGTTCGAAGCGGAGACTAATCCCTCCCGCTATGAGCTGGAGGAAGGTGAATTACCTGTCTCGGAAGCGGGAACCAGTGCTATTTATACCATTGTTACAACATGAAGAAAAGAAAAATAAAATGAGACACAAGCGCTTGAGCCAAACCATCACCAACATGCTCACATACATCGCCACAACCAACATGAGCAACAGAGGAGAGTTGAACCCTGCGTCTTCAAGCCTCTGGCTCGAAGTCATTTTCGATCCGGTTTACAGGAACCTGCTGCGTTTCTGAGCATCCAATTCACCACAGTAATTGCGCCCACCGAGGTCATTAAAGTAGAATCATGAGGTCGACTACATTTAATCATGCCCTAATTGACCCAAACGCTAGCACTTTTACTATCGCGAACGGCCTGGTCAAAGACTTTAAACTGATAACTACGGCGACATACAAACCAAAGGGTTGCGTTATTAAAACTCGAAGCAACTACGTGAAAACGAGCACGGTTACAGCCCATGCTAAAGTTCTGCGGAATTTTTGTAAGCGCTCACCCCTAACGAGATTTACAGTGCAATCGTGAAAGCGTTCTCCAATCTAAAGCTTGCCGATGCGAAATTTTATAGTCCTGCCCCTGTACGCCTAGTACCAGGGGTAGACGTATTCCATAAGATGTACAGGGTCACTATTCCAGCAGGCACGATTGGCCCACTACTGTCCAAAGATACCATCTTTGGGTTTGTCCTATCATTGACCTGCTACTTATCATACTTATATATTAAAATTGTTAAACTTTTATACTCAATTTTTGAACTTACATATATGAATTTTTGAACTCTATACAATAACTTGCTGAATTTATACATGCATTTTTATATGCTAACCAAATGCATTTATAATACAATAAGTGCAATAAGTACCGTTATGTCTGAATTTGGTTTCCCCGCAAAACTTATACGGCTGTGCAAAATGACGTTGAGCAACACCATCAGCTCAGTCAGAATTGGGAAGGACCTCTCCGAGCCGTTCGAAACTAAACGAGGTTTCAGACAGGGTGACCCCCTATCGTGCGATTTCTTTAATTTGATGCTGGAGAAAATTATACTAGCTGCAGAACTTAACCGCACTGGAACAATATACTATAAAAGCGTGCAATTACTGGCATATGTTGATGACATTGATATCATCGGCCTAAACACCCGCGCTGTTAGTTCTGCTTACTCCAAACTGGAAAAAGAAGCGGTAAAGATGGGTTTGATGGTGAATGAGGACAAAACGAAGTACCTGTTGTCATCCAGAAAAGAGTCAGCGCATACGCGCCTTGGCAACCACGCTTCTGTTGGCAGCCATAATTTCGAAATAGTAAAAGACTTCGTTTATTTGGGAACCAGCATCAACACTAGCAACAACATCAGAACTGAAATCCAGCGAAGAATCAATCTTGCCAATAAATGCTTCTTTGGACTAGGTAGGCAATTGAAAAATAAAGTCCTCTCTCGGCGAACGAAAATCATACTCTACAAGTCACTTATCGTACCCGTCCTGCTATATGGGGCAGAAGCATGGACCATGACAACAGCAGATGAAGCGGCTTTGGGAGTGTTCGAGAGAAAAGTTCTTCGAAAGATTTATGGACCTCTACGCGTTGGCGATGGCGAGTACCGAAGAAGATTTAATGATGAGCTGTACGAGCTATACGCAGACATCAACATAGTCTAGCGAATTAAAATGCAGCGGCTGCGCTGGCTAGGCCATGTTATGCGAATGAATGATGATGCTCCGGCCAAGAAAGTGTTTCTATCGGAACCCGCCTATGGAAGCAGAGGTAGAGGGCGGCCTCCACTCCGTTGGAAGGATCAGGTGGAAAACGATTTAAACTCCCTTGGTGTGACCAATTGGCGCCGGTTGACGGAGCGAAGGAGCGACTGGCGCTTTGTTGGACGGCCATAACCGTTTAGACGGTTAAGCGCCAATTAAGTAAGTAAGTAAGTGCAACTGAAATTTTGAATACACGTATATAACTTTCTTTATTTATGAAATTGTTCCTACAGGCTGTTTGACTACTTCTGTATGAATGGAACGATCTTACCGTTTTCAAGGGTTAGTGAAATTCTTGAAAACGGTGGCTCTTCCACTTCTTTAGCGATCATCGAAAGACAAGCAGCAACCTCTAGCCACCGCGATTCATGTAAGTTGGACTAAAATATATCCATGTTAATATACCGCAAGCACGTATATACACACATACTAATAATTCCTATAACACATTACAATATCGTATTGTAATTAGTTAAATAATATTTGTTTATTTAATTAATAAACATCATGACGTTATACTTATACCACATTTGTAGTCTCATTCTCCTATTAAGGATGCGTTTAAAGATAAAAGTCAAGAATATTATATGACGTGAAAGCTGAAACAACATGTGCAGTTATCTACGGAAAAAGCTGTAAAACAGTTAAAGTCATAGATATAATTTACTTATAAATCTCTTAAAATTTTTTCGCTCTTTGCTCGAAATTGATATTGAAAAATTTGTTAGGATCTTTATTAAAAAAACGGACCAAGACACTATAAATTTGTTTTTAAATGTTTATGCTTTGCACTACCATATCTACATTGTAATGAAGTTTAGTCTTATAAAAATGTATAGTTCCAATTTCGTGATGGTAAAAATTAAGCAACTTAAAAAAAAGAACAAGTAAGGAAGGCTAAGTCCGGGTGTAACCGAACATTACATACTCAGCTGAGAGCTATGGAGACAAAATATGGGAAAATCAACCTAGGGTAACCCTGGAATGTGTTTGTACGATGTGGGTATCAAATGAAAGGCGTGAAAGGTGTTAATGAGTATTTTAAAAGGGCGTGGGCCTTAGTTCTATAGGTGAACGCCATTTAGGGGCATCGCTATAAAGGTGGACCAGGGCTGACTCTAGATTTTGTTTGTTCGATATGGGTATCAAATGAAAGGTGTTAATGGGTATTTTAATAGAGTGTGGGCCTTAGCTCTATAGGTGGACGCCTTTTCGAGATATCGCCATAAAGGTGGACCAGGGGTGAATTTAGAAGGCGTTTGTACAATATGGGTATCAAACGAAAGGTGTAATGAGTATTTTAAAATGGAGTGGGCCTTAGTTCTATGGGTGGACGCCTTTTCGAGATATCGCCATAAAAGTGCACCAGAATGTGTTTGCACAATATGGGTATCAAACGAAAGGTGCTACTGAGTATTTTAAAAGGGCGTGGGCCTTAGTTCTATGGGTGGACGCCTTTTCCAGATATCGTTATAAAGGTGGACCAGGGTTCACTGTAGAATGCGTTTGTACAATATGGGTATCAAACGAAAGGTGTTAATGAGTATTTTAAAAGGGCGTGAGCCTTAGATATATAGGTGGACGCCTTTTCGAGATATCGCCATAAAGGTGGACCAGAGGTGACTCTAGAATTTGTTTGTACGATATGGGTATCAAATGAAAGGTGTTAATGAGCATTTTAAAGAGGCGTGAGCCTTAGTTCTATAGGTGGACGCCTTTTCGAGATATCGCCATAAAGGTGGACCAAGTTTGACTCTACCACCAGAGGAGAGTTGAACCCTGCGTCCTCCAGCCTCTGGCTCGAAGTCATTTTCGATCCGATATACAGGAACCTGCTGCGTTTCTGAGCATCCAAGTCACCACAGCAATTGCGCCCACTGAGGTCATTAAAGTAGAATCATGAGGTCGATTACATTTAATCATGCCCTAATTGACCCAAGCGCTAGCACTTTTACTATCGCGAACGGCCTGGTCAAAGACTTTAAACTGATAACTACGGCGACATACAAACCAAAGGTTGCGTTATTAAAACTCGAAGCAACTACAGCCCATGCTAAAGTTCTGCGGAATTTTTTTAAGAGCTCATCCCTAACGAGATTGACAGTGCAATCGTGAAAGCGTTCTCCAATCTAAAGCTTGCCGATGCGAAATTGTATAGTCCTGCCCCTGTACGCCTAGTACCAGGAGTAGACGTATTCCATAAGATGTACAGGGGCACTATTCCAGCAGGCACGATTGGCCCACTACTGTCCAAAGATACCATCTTTGGGTTTGTCCTATCAGGGACCTGCTAATTATCATACTTATATATTAAAATTATTAAACTTTTATACTCAAGTTTTGAACTTACATATAAGAATTGTTGAACTCTATACAATAACTTGCTGAATTTATACATGCATTTTTATATGCTAACCAAATGCATTTATAATACAATAAGTGCAATAAGAGCCCTTATGTCTGAATTTGGTTTCCCCGCAAAACTTATACGGCTGTGCAAAATGACGTTGAGCAACACCATCAGCTCAGTCAGGACTGGGAAGGACCTCTCCGAGCCGTTCGAAACTAAACGAGGTTTCAGACAGGGTGACCCCCTATCGTGCGATTTCTTTAATTTGATGCTGGAGAAAATTATACTAGCTGCAGAACTTAACCGCACTGGAACAATATAATATAAAAGCGTGCAATTACTGGCATATTTTTATGACATTGATATCATCGGCCTAAACACCCGCGCTGTTAGTTCTACTTACTCCAAACTGGAAAAAGAAGCGGTAATGGGTTTGATGTTGAATGAGGACAAAACGAAGTACCTGTTGTCATCGAGCAAAGAGTCAGCGCATACGCGCCTTGGCAACCACGCTTCTGTTGGCAGCCATAATTTCGAAATAGTAAAAACTTCGTTTATTTGGGAACCAACATCAACACTAGCAACAACATCAGCACTGAAATCCAGCGAAGAATCAATCTTGCCAATAAATGCTACATTGGACTAGGTAGACAATTGAAAAGCAAAGTCCTCTCTCGGCGAACGAAAATCATACTCTACAAGTCACCTATCGTACCCGTCCTGCTATATGGAGCAGAAGCATGGACCATGACAACAGCAGATGAAGCGGCTTTGGGAGTGTTCGAGAGAAAAGTTCTTCGAAAGATTTATGGACCTCTACGCGTTGGCGATGGCGAGTACCGAAGAAGATTTAATGATGAGCTGTACGAGCTATACGCAGACATCAACATAGTCTAGCGAATTAAAACGCAGCGGCTGCGCTGGCTAGGCCATGTATTATATGACGTGAAAGCTGAAACAACATGTGCAGTTATCTACGGAAAAAACTGCAAAACAGTTAAGGTCGTAGATATAATTTAATTATAAATCTCTTAAAATTTTTTCGCTCTTTGCTCGAAATTGATATTGAAAAATTTGTTAGGATCTTTATTAAAAAAAACGGACCAAGACACTATAAATTTGTTTTTAAATGTTTATGCTTTGCACTACCATATCTTACTTACTTACTTACTTAATTGGCGCTTAACCGTCTAAACGGTTATGGCCGTCCAACAAGGCGCGCCAGTCGCTCCTTCGCTCCGCCAACCGGCGCCAATTGGTCACACCAAGGGAGTTTAAATCGTTTTCCACCTGGTCCTTCCAACGGAGTGGGGGCCGCCCTCTACCTCTGCTTCCATAGGCGGGTTCCGATAGAAACACTTCTCTATCTATCTACATTGGTAATAAAGTTTAATCTCATAAAAATATATAGTGCCAATTTCGTGATGGCAAAAATTAAGCAACTTAAAAAAAAGAACAAGTAAGGAAGGCTAAGTTCGGGTGTAACCGAACATTACATACTCAGCTGAGAGCTATGGAAACAAAATAAGGGAAAATCAACCTAGGGTAACCCTGGAATGTGTTTGTACGATGTGGGTATCAAATGAAAGGCGTGAAAGGTGTTAATGAGTATTTTAAAAGGGCGTGGGCCTTAGTTCTATAGGTGAACGCCATTTAGGGGCATCGCCATAAAGGTGGACCAGGGCCGACTCTAGAATCTGTTTGTTCGATATGGGTATCAAATGAAAGGTGTTAATGGGTATTTTAATAGAGTGTGGGCCTTAGCTCTATAGGTGGACGCCCTTTCGAGATATCGCCATAAAGGTGGACCAGGGGTGACTTTAGAATGCGTTTGTACAATATGGGTATCAAACGAAAGTTGTAATGAGTATTTTAAAATGGAGTGGGCCTTAGTTCTATGGGTGGACGCCTTTTCGAGATATCGCCATAAAAGTGCACCAGGGTTCACTCTAGAATGTGTTTGCACAATATGGGTATCAAACGAAAGGTGCTACTGAGTATTTTAAAAGGGCGTGGGCCTTAGTTCTATAGGTGGACACCTTTTCGAGATATCGTTATAAAGGTGGACCAGGGTTCACTCTAGAATAAGTTTGTACAATATGGGTATCAAACGAAAGGTGTTAATGAGTATTTTAAAAGGGCGTGGGCCTTAGATCTATAGGTGGACGGACGCCTTTTCGAGATATCGCCATAAAGGTGGACCAGGGGTGACTCTAGAATTTGTTTGTACGATATGGGTATCAAATGAAAGTGTTAATGAGTATTTTAAAAGGGAATGGGCCTTATTTCTATAGGTGGACGCCTTTTCGAGATATCGCCATAAAGGTGGACCATGGGTGACTCTAAAGTTTGTTTGTACGATATGGGTATCAAATGAAAGGTGTTAATGAGTTTTTTAAAAGGGAGTGGGCCTTAGTTCTATAAGTGGACGCCTTTTCGAGATATCGCCAGAAAGGTGGACTAGGGGTGACTCTAGAATTTGTTTGTAAGGTATGGGTATCAAATGAAAGGTGTTAATGAGTATTTTAAAAGGGAGTGGGCCTTAGTTCTATAGGTGGACGTCTTTTCGAGATATCGTTATAAAAGGGTTCACTCTAGAATACGTTTGCACAATATGGGTACCAAACGAAAGGTGTTAATGAGTATTTTAAAGGGACGTGGGCTTTAGTTCTATAGGTGGACGCCTTTTCGAGACATCGTTATAAAGGTGGACCAGGGTTCACTCTAGAATGTGTTTGTACAATATGGGTATCAAACGAAAGGTGTTAATGAGTATTTTAAAAGGGCGTGGGCCTTAGTTCTATAGGTGGACGCCTTTTCGAGAAATTGCCATAAAGGTGGACCAGGGGTTACTCTAGAATGTGATTGTATGATATGGGTATCAAATTAAAGGTATTAATGAGGGTTTTAAAAGGGAGTGGTCCTTAGTTGTATATGTGATGGCGTTTTCGAGATATCGAACAAAATTTGCACCAGAGTGACCCAGAACATCATCTGTCGGATACCGCTAATTTATTTAAATATGTAATACCACGAACAGTATTCCTGCCAAGATTCCAAGGGCTTTTGATTTCGCCCTGCACAACTTTTTCATTTTCTTCTAATTAATATGGTAGGTGTCACACCCATTTTACAAAGTTTTTTCTAAAGTTATATTTTTCGTCAATAACTAAATACAATTACCATATTTTTTCGTATTTGGTATATAATTTGGCATTTTTTTTCATTTTTCGTAATTTTCGATATCGAAAAATTGGGCGTGGTCATAGTCGGATTTCGACCATTTTTTATATCAATACAAACTGAGATCAGATAAGTGCGTGAACTGAGTTAAGTAAAGATATATCAATTTTTGCTCAAGTTATCGTGTTAACGGCCGAGCGGGAGTACAGACGGTAGACTGTGTATAAAAACTGGGCGTGGCTTCAACCGATTTCGCCCTTTTTCACAGAAAACAGTTATCGTCCTATAATCTAAGCCCCTACCAAATTTCACATGGATTGGTAAATTTTTGTTTGACTTATGGCATTAAAATTATGCTAGAGAAATTAAATGAAAAAGGGCGGAGCCACGCCCATTTTGAAATTTTCTTTTATTTTTGTATTTTGTTGCACCATATCATTACTGGATTTGAATGTTGACATAATTTACTTATATACTGAAAAGATATTAAATTTTTTGTTAAAATTTGACTTAAAAAATTTGTTTTTTATGTGGGCGTGGTCGTTCTCCGATTTTGCTAATTTTTATTAAGCATACATACAGTAATAGGAGTAACGTTCTTGCCAAATTTCATCATGATATCTTCAACGACTGCCAAATTACAGCTTGCAAAACTTTTACATTACCTTCTTTTAAAAGTGCGCGGTGCCGTGCCCGTTGACCAAAATTTTACTAATTTTCTATTCTGCGTCATAAATTCCACCCACCTACCAATTTTCATCGCTTTATCCGTCTTCGGTAATGAATTATCGCACTTTTTCGGTTTTTCAAAATTGTCGATATCGAAAAAGTGGGCGTGGTTATAGTCCGATATCGTTCATTTTAAATAGCGATCTGAGATGAGTGCCCAGGAACCTACGTACCAAATTCCATCAAGATACCTCAAAATTTACTCAAATTATTGTGTTAACGGACAGACGGAAATGGCTCAATCAAAGTTTTTTTCGATACTGATGATTTTGATAAATGGAAGTCTATATCTATCTCGATTCCTTTATATATGTACAACCAACCGTTATCCAATCAAAGTTAATATACTCTGTGAGCTATGCTCAACTGAGTATAAAAATTGACGTGGTCGTTAACGAATTTTCCTTAGTTATGAATATAATACCAATTTAATTTTTACTATTCTTTCTGTATAAAAACAATCCCTTTAACTAATTTCGTTAGAAATGTCTTCCCAATTTAATTTTTACTATTCTTTCTGTATAAAAACAATCCCTTTAACTAATTTCGTTAGAAATGTCTTCCCCTTAATGTGAGCGGTGCGACGTCCAGTTTTGTTAATTTTTAATTTTGCGTACGATTGGTTGGTTTTTGTTCGATTTATGGCGTAGCAGTATAATAGAGTGATTACTTAAAAAGTGGGCAGCGCCACGAATATTTTCAAAAAAAATTTTACTTTCGTACTTTGCTACGCCATATCATAACTAACGTGAAATTGTAGTATAATTTAGTTATTTACCACAAAGGCATTACTTTTTTGATACCATTTGACTTTGACAAAAATATTTTTAAATTTGGCGTAGGAGCAGAACGATCTTGTTAATGTTCATAAAGTGTTAAGGTGGCAATGAAAACCTCTATGCCAAATTTCATAACGATATCTGCAATGGCTTTTGCTTTACTGCTTGCAAAACTTTTAGGTATTTTTCTTCTAAATGAGGGCGGTGATACTCCCATCTTCAAAAAATTTATAAAAATTTCTATTTCTTGTCCCAAAGTTATCCAGCATATGGGATTTCATCTTTTTTATCTATCTTTGGTATTGATTTAAAGCATCTTTTCCATTTTTCGAAATTTTAATATCGATTTTTTTAAAAAGCCATTTTTTAAAGTTTTACCAAATTACTACTTCTCGTCACAAAATCAACCCACGTGTCAAATTACACCAATTATTATTATAATTTTTTTTTTTTTTGATAATGAATTTCTGCATTGTTTCCCATTTTTCGAAACCTCCATGCCAAATTTCAATACGATATCTTCAACGGCCTTCGATTTACGGCTTCAAAACCTTTAAATTTCCTTCCTCAAAATGTTGGCGGATCCACGCCCATT
The DNA here is from genome assembly GCF_040869045.1 of Eurosta solidaginis. NCBI lineage: Eukaryota > Metazoa > Arthropoda > Insecta > Diptera > Tephritidae > Eurosta > Eurosta solidaginis. The sequence continues at coordinate 160,054,795 of NC_090324.1, read as the reverse complement.
TTATAAAATTGTATCGTCATCATGGTAACGCATAACGTACCTTTTCCATTCTTTGTTTCGATATAGTTTTTGTTTGTATGTGGGAATGGTATATAACCTCTTTTGTTTATTGTAATAAATTTCAAAACGAATTTTACGAATCGTACAGCTCATCTGCATCATATAGCAGGATGGGTACGATAAGTGGCTCGTAAAATTTTCATTTGCAGAGAGAGGACTTCACTTTTTAATTGCCAGTAGCCTTAATTGACAGGAGTGATTCTTCGATGGACTTCAGAGCTAATGTTGTTGTTTTGTTAATGCTTGTTCATAAATATACGAAGCGTGGTTGCTAAGATGCAAATGCGCTGAATGCAAATCGCTCGGTGACAGTAGGTACTTCGTTTTGTGCTTATTCACCATCAAACCCATCTTTCCGCTTCTTTTTCCAGTTTGGAGTAAGCAGAACTTACTGCGCGGGGTGAGGCCGATGATATCAATGTCGTCATCATACGCCCGTAATTGCACGCTTTTATAGAATATTGTAATTTTCTCCGTCATCAAAATAAATAAATCGCAAGATAGGGGTCAGCTTGGCAGAAACCTTGTTTAGTTTCGAACGACTCGAAAAGGTCTTTCCCAATACTTACTGAGCTGATGGTGTTGCTCAACGTCATTTTGCACAGCCGTACAAGTTTTGCTGGGAAACCAAATTCAGACATAATGGTATATAGGCAGCTCCTTTTCGTACATGTAAATTGTACACGTAAATGTTATGAGAAATATTCAATCAAGTATTTTTATTGGAAAAATTTTAGAAAATTTTCTTTCAAATTAGTGAAAATATTTACACAAAAATTAAAAATTGTTAATATTACATTGAAATTTTCCCCAGTTCAAAGAAAGGCTTTCCTCCTCTTAGGTTCTATCTGAGTGCAGCATACAAAAAATTGTTTCGCGCTGTCAAAGACTGTTTTTACGTCGACAAAAAGATGGTGAGTGTCGATCCTCTTATCGTGAGTCTTCTAAAGGATACTGCCGATAGTAAGTTTACCAGGTCTGAAGCCGCAGGTATAAGGACCAATCATTTGGCTTCATGTGAGCTGGTGTAGAACCCAAGTGGAGTATTCATCAGCTGTATGTTTCGTGAGCAGCTTTAAGACGACAAACTTTCCTTTTGTCACTATTATAAAATGTGCGTTTTTTGAAGTTTAAGTGCGAATTGTTTTTATTCAAATATTGTCAGCTCATTTATACTAAATTATTCTAAGCATATTCTTACATACATATTTACTTTAACTTTACATACTTATTTATTCTAAACATATTCTTACATACACATATAATTTAAACCTTACATACTTACATATCTACATACAAATCGACACAAATATGTATCTTCATATTTGTGTTGGTTTGTGACGTCTGTGGGTAATGCAGTATCAGCAAATTTGCCTAAATACAAATTTGGTTTGGTCGCGCGGTGCACACACATCTGTATTAAATCGTGGGAATTGCGCTGTCAGCGACATTTAGTAAATACGCCGCTTTGTGTTGATTGAAGTTTAGACTCATTTTGTCACAGGGTATTACATTAAGTGGTTTACCCGTTTGGCATTGAAATTGTTGGCTGTTTACACTACATCTCCCTTTTTTTCAGAATGCTTATGCATTTGGCGAATGAACAATTTCATGAACAAATGAACAACAACAACAACAACATTTGGCGAATGCATGAGTATGCTGTTTTTATTTGGTTAAATGTAAATAAATTAATTCTATATTTTGTTTTTTATGTTTATAAGTTGGAAATTTACTTATTCTATTAATTTAAGTATATTTTTGTGTATTATTATTTTCTTTTTGCTTATGATCTCGCTATTTTCTATGTTGTTGGAAAATTTTTTGCTTATCATTATTTCCTATTCTAGACGGGATAAAAGTGTAATTATTTTTATTTGTATCTATGCTTTCTACCTTATAGGGTACTAGAGTAAAATTATTATTTTTATTGATATTTTCTACCTCATAGGGCCCTTTATATCTACTATATAACTTATGACCTGCTTCATTTTTTACTAACACTAGATCTCCTGTATTTCTTTCCTAATAGTGAATATTTTTATCAAAATAAATCTTTTGTTTTTCTTTAGCTTCTTTTACTAATTTAAAAGCTCTATCCTGTGCTATTTGTAACCTATATTTAATTTCTTTATCGTAACCGTCATAATTGTACAATGGGCTTATTGTATTTTTTTGTAAAAATTCGTAAGTCTGGGGTTTTTTACCAAAGACCGGTTCGAATGGGCAATAGTAATGAACTGTAGATGGGGTTGTATTGTAACAATATGCAAAATATTTAAGATACTCATCCCAATCATCTTTGTTAATGGATATGTAAGAACGCACATATTCATTGAAAGTTCTATGGCTAAGTGCCTAAAGTTTGGTGGTGATACGGCGTAGATGTTTTGTGCTCAATATTGAGAAGAGCACATATTTCCTCAAACAAGTTATTTTTATATTGAGATCCCATATCCGTTATCATTGTTTTCATACTTCCATAAATTAAGATGAAATTTTCGAATATGGCTCTGGCTACTGTTTTTGCATGCTTTCTCTGTATAGGAATTGCAACTAGGTATTTAGTCAAATCACATATCAGAGTAACAGCGTATTCATTTCAATTTAATAATCTCCGTAATGGTCCAATTGTATCTATTTGTACTATTTCGAACGCCTTCGTTGGTGTTTCAGTCAGTCAAAATCATTGGTTCCTTTAAATTTTTATTAATTTTATTTTTATTACAATTTACGCATTTCTTTATATATTTTATTATATCATTTTTCATATTTTTCCAATAATATTTTTGTCTAAATTTGTTAGTTGTACGATTGATTCCTGGGTGGGCACCATTAACAGGATCATCGTGATATTTTTGAAAAATCGTTTTAATTTCATCGTTTTCTGTCTCATGCACAACTTCCGGAGTTAATGCAATAGTTATGTTTCTGAGAACTTAAGTACCAATCCCTCTTAATGTGTTTCCTCGAGTATAATTAAACAATGTGTCTCCTAGGGACAACTGTATGTTCTTAATTCCCAAATCGCCGGCTTTTTCCATAAGCCTGGTAAAGAATTGATCTAAGACAATCTGCGCCTCAACAATTTGATTATCAATATCTATTTCACTACAAATTTTCTTTCCTTTTTTGAAATATAATTTCGGAGAATCGAAAACGAGCTGGACTAGTCTTTTTACTTCACATTTATTAAGCGCTTCATATACTATAGAGTTCTCTTTGTGACTTTTCTTCTCTTCATTTTTATTACTGTTATTACTGGAATTATTTTTAGTTTCCGATCTTTTCGTAACTTTCATTATTTTACATGCCTTTACTGCCATTTCTTTCAAATCATTGATATCTATTAGTGACAGAGCGTCTGCCACGTAATTTTCTTTTCCAGCTATGTACTCCACCCCAAAGTCATACTCTTCTAGTTAATTTTGATGAAGGGTTTTTCATTGAAAGTAAATATATTTAGGGTCGGTGATCTGTTTTCACTGTGAATCTTCTGCCATAAACATATGGTCTAAAATATATAATTGCCCAATGTATGACCGCCAATTCTTTTTCGATCGTGGCTTTATTTATTTCGCCTTTTGTAAATGATCTTGAGGCATAGGCAATGGGTAATTGTTTTCCTTCGTATTCTTGGCTTAGAACAGCACCGCAAGCACAACCACTTGCGTCAGTTGTAATACAGAACTCTCTATCAAAATCGGCATATTGTAGGATATTTGTTATAACCACGCCCACTTTTTCGATATCGAAAATTTCGAAAAACCGAAAAAGTGCGATAATTCATTACCAAAGCCGAATAAAGCGATGAAACTTAGTAGGTGAGTTGAACTTATGACGCAGAATAGAAAATTAGTAAAATTTTGGACAATGGGCGTTGCACCGCCCACTTTTAAAAGAAGGTAATTTAAAAGTTTTGCAAGCTGTAATTTGGCAGTCGTTGAAGATATAATGGTGAAATTTGGCAGGAACGTTACTCCTATTACTATATATATTTCTAATAAAAATTAGAAAAATCGGAGAACGACCACGCCCACTTAAAAAAAAAAAATTTGTTTAAATCAAATTTTAACAAACAATTTAATATCTTTACAGTATATCAGTAAATTATGTCAACATTCAACTACAGTAATGATATGATGCAACAAAATGCAAAAATAAAAGAAAATTTCAAAATGGGCGTGGCTCCGCCCTTTTTCATTTAATTTTTCTAGGATACTTTTAATGCCATAAGTCGAACAAAAATTTACCAATCCTTGTGGAATTTGGTAGGGGCTTAGATTCTGGGACGAAAACTTATTTCTGCGAAAAAGGGCGAAATCGGTTGAAGCCACGCCCAGTTTTATACACAGGCAATCGTCTGTCCTTCCGCTCGGCCGTTAACACGATAACTTGGGCAAAAATTGATATATCTTTTCTAAACTCAGTTCGCGTACTTATCTGAACCCACTTTGTATTGGTATAAAAAATTGCCGAAATCCGACTATGACCACGCCCATTTTTTTGATATCGAAAATTACGAAAAATAAAAAAAAAATGCCATAATTCTATACCAAATACGAAAAAAGGGATGAAACATGGTATTTGCATTAGTTTATTGGCGCAAAATATAACTTTAGAAAAAAAACTTTGTGAAATGGGTGTGACACCTACGATATTAAGTAGAATGAAATGAAAAAGTTCTTCAGGGCGAAATATAAAACCCTTGAAATCTTGGCAGGAATACTGTTCGTGGTATTATATATATAAATAAATTAGCGGTATCCAAGAGATGATGTTCTGGGTCACCCTGGTCCACATTTTGGTCGATATCTGGAAAACGCCTTCACATATACAACTACCACCACTCCCTTTTAAAAGCCTCATTAATACCTTTAATTTGATATGGCGATATCTCGAAAAGACGTCCACCTATAGAACTAAGGTCCACTCCCTTTTAAAATGCTCATTAATACCTTTCGTTTGATACCCATATTGTACAAACGCATTCTAGAGTCACCCTTGGTCCAACTTTATGCCGATATCTCGAAAAGGCGACCACCTATACAACTACCACCACTCCCTTTTAAAACCCTCATTAATACCTATACAACTGCCACCACTCCCTTTTAAAACCCTCACTAATACCTTTAATTTGATACCGATATCTTACAAACATATTCTAGAGTCACCCCTAGTCCACCTTTATGGCGATATCACGAAAAGGCGTCCACCTATAGAACTAAGGCCCACTCATTTTTAAAATGTTCATTAACCCCTTTCATTTGATACCGATATCTTACAAACACATTCTAGAGTCACCCCTGGTCCACCTATATTGCGATATCTCGGAACGGCGTCCACCTATGGAAATAAAGATCACTCCCTTTTAAAATACTCATTAAAACCTTTCATTTGATACCCATATCGTACAAACACATTCTAGAGTCACCCCTGGTCCACCTTTATGGCGATATCTCGAAAAGACGTCCACCTATAGAACTAAGCCCCACGCCCTTTTAAAATACTCATTAGTACCTTTCGTTTGATACCCATATTGTACAAACGCATTCTAGAGTCACCCCTGGTCCAACTTTATGCCGATATCTCGAAAAGGCGACCACCTATACAACTACCACCACTCCCTTTTAAAACCCTCATTAATACCTTTCATTTGATACCGATATCTTACAAACACATTCTAGAGTCACCCCTGGTCCACCTTTATGGCGATATCTCGAAAAGGCGTCCACCTATAGCACTAAGGCCCACTCGCTTTTAAAATGTTCATTAACCCCTTTCATTTGATACCCATATCGTACAAACAAATTCTAGGATCACACCTGGTCCACCTTTATTGTGATATCTCGAAACGGCGTCTACCTATGGAAATAAGGATCACTCCCTTTTAAAATACTCATTAACACCTTTCATTTGTTATCCATATCGTACAAACAAATTCTAGAGTCAACCCTGATCCACCTTTATCGCGATATGCCTAAATAGCGTCCACCTATAGAACTATGGCCCACTCCCTCTTAAAATACTCTTTAATACCTTTCATTTGATACACATGTCATACAAACACATTCCAGGGTTACCCTCGGTTCATTTTCCTACATGGTTATTTTCCCTTATGTTGCCACCATAGCTCTCAACTCAGTATGTAATGTTCGGTTACATCCGAACTTAACCTTCCTTACTTGTTCTTACTAAGCCTTGTAGTATCCTCGCGTATTCCGCGAAATTTCATATGGATCTTCTATAATAATTACAAAATCTTTTTGCCTCATCGGCATTTTTGGGAGTTGGGTAATTTTTAACAATTTTAAATTTATTTGGGTCTGGTAAAATTCCAGTAATTGTGCATTTATGTCCAAGATAAGTAACTTCTTGGCTGAAAAATAGACATTTGTCCGGATGTAATTTTAAATAATATTTTCTGCATGTGGAGAATTCTTCCCGTAAATTGTTAATCATATGTTTTTCGCCCATCCTAATACGACGCACTACTCTACACAGAACTTAAAAAAACAAAAGCATACTTGGCACGATACACCTACGAGGAGATTAAGGTCGAGCTTCTCTTTCGATTTGCGTCATTCTCCTTTCAACTTTTCCTACAAATTGGCACGATGGCATCTACATCACCACAAATTGCATAGGACTCATGCTATTTACCGTGTTTGAACAGCTCGATGGGTAGTCCGTGAGAAACCGGCCCTTTTGTTATTATTTGGCTATTGCCATTCTTATTTCATCATATTTGGCTGTCGAATGTTGTGATGATAAGGGTATCGGGTTTTCTGTTCCCTCGCCAGCTAGCAATTAATATAAGTCTTCCCTACATAAGCTAAACACACTGTACGTCAGTTACCAAGTCGCAAATTTCATACCTGCAGGCATCTGGTAGGAATTATTCCTTTCAGCCAGCATCTGAATCTCCTCGCACTCATCTTCTGCTTCACATTTTTTTCTTCTAAATAGCTGTCTCTCTTCCTTCTCCGAGTGTTGATAACGCTCCAATATACTGCGTACGTTATGAGAGAGAAATATTCTCGTTGTGAGGGATAAATATTCTCCTACTGCTCTTCCACATCGTCAGATCGAAGATTTCTCTCAGTGAGCTGGTGTGGAACCTAAGTGGAGTATTAATCAGCTGTATGCTTCGTGAGCAGCTTTAAGACGACAAACTTTCCTTGTGTCACTATTATAAAATGTGCGTTTTTTTTGAAGTTTAAGTGCGAATCGTTTTTATTCAAATATTGTCAGCTTATTTATACTAAATTATTCTAAACATATTCTTACATACATATTTACTTTAAATTTAGATACTTATTTATTCTAAACATATTCTTACATACATATATACTTTAAACCTTACATACTTACATATCTACATACAAATCGACACAAATATGTATCTTCATATTTGTGTTGATTTGTGACGTATGCAGTATCAGCAAATTTGCCTAAATGCAAATTTGGTTTGGTCGCGCGGTGCACACACGTCTGTATTAAATCGTGGGAATTGCGCTGTCAGCGACATTTAGTAAATGCGCCGCTTTGTGTTGATTGAAGTTTAGACTCATTTTATCACAGGGTATTACATTAAGTGGTTTACCCGTTTGGCATTGAAATTGTTGGCTGTTTACACTACATCTCCCTTTTTTTCAGAATGCTTATGCATTTGGCGAATGAACAATTTCATGAACAAATGAACAACAACATTTGGCGAATGCATGAGCATTCTGTTTTTATTTAGTTAAATGTAAATAAATTAATTCTATATTTTGTATTTTATGTCTATAAGTTGAAAATTTACTTATTCAATTAATTTAAGTATATTTTTGTGTATTATTATTTTCTTGTTGCTTATGATATCGCTATTTTCTATGTTGTTGGAAAATGTTTGCTTATCATTATTTCCTATTCTAGACGGGATTAAAGTGTAATTATTTTTATTTGTATCTATGCTTTCTACCTTATAGGGTACTAGAGTAAAATTATTATTTTTATTTATATTTTCTACTTTATAGGGCCCTTTATATCTACTATATAACTTATGACCTGCTTCATTTTTTACTAACACTAGATCTCCTGTATTTATTTCCTTATTGTGAATATTTTTATCATAACTAATCTTTTGATTTTCTTTAGCTTCTTTTACTAATTTAAAAGCTCTATCCTGTGCTATTTGTAACCTATATTTATTTCTTTATCGTAAGCCTCATAATTGTACAATGGGCTTACCGTATTTTTTTGTAAAAATTCTTAAGTCTAAAGTTTGGTGGTGATACGGCATAGATGTTTTGTGCTCAATATTGAGAAGCTTACATAGTTCCTCAAACAAGTTATTTTTATATTCTGATCCCATATCCGTTATTATTGTTTTCATACTTCCATAAATTAAGATGAAATTTTCGAATATGGCTCTGGCTACTGTTTTTGCATGTTTGCTCTGTATAGGAATTGCAACTAGGTATTTAGTCAAATCACATATCAGAGTAACAGCGTATTCATTTCCATTTAATGATCTCGGTGATGGTCCAATTATATCTATTTGTACTATTTCGAACGCCTTCGTTGGTGTTTCAGTCAGTGAAAATCATTGGTTCCTTTAAATTTTTATTAATTTTATTTTTATTACAATTTACGCATTTCTTTATATATTTTCTTATATCATCTTTCATATTTTTCCAATAATATTTTTGTCTAATTTTGTTAGTTGTACGATTGATTCCTGGGTGGCCACCATTAACAGGATCATCGTGATATTTTTGAAGAATCTGTTTAATTTTATCGTTTTCTGTCACATTCTCAACCTCCGGAGTTAATGCAATAGTTAAGTTTCTGAGGACTTAAGTACCAATCCCTTTAAATGTGTTTACTCGAGTATAATTAAACAATTTGTCTCCTAGGGACAACTGTATGTTCTTAATTCCCAAATCTCCGGATTTTTCCATAAGCCAGGTAAAGAATTGATCTAGGTCAATCTTCGCCTCAACAATTTGATTGTCAATATTTATTTCACTACAAGTTTTCTTTCCTTTTTTGAAATATAATTTCGGAGGATCGAAAACGAGCTGGACTAGTCTTTTTACTTTTGGCAGTCGTTGAAGATATCATGACGAAATTTGGCAGGAACGTTACTCCTATTACTATATGTACGCTTAATAAAAATTAGCAAAATCGGAGAAGGACCACGCCCACTTTTAAAAAAAAAATTTTTTTTAAGTAAAATTTTAACAAAAAATTTAATATCTTTACAGTATATAAGTAAATTATGTCAACATTCAACTCCAGTAATGATATGGTGCAACAAAATACAAAAATAAAAGAAAATTTCAAAATGGGCGTGGCTCCGCCCTTTTTCATTTAATTTGTCTAGGATACTTTTAACGCCATAAGTCGAACAAAAATTAACCAATCCTTTTGAAATTTGGTAAGGGCATAGATTTTATGACGTTAACTGTTTTCTGTGAAAATGGGCGAAATCGGTTGATGCCACGCCCAGTTTTTATACACAGTCGTCCGTCTGTCCTTCCGCATGGCCGTTAACACGATAACTTGAGCAAAAATCGAGATATCTTTAATGAACTTAGTTCACGTGCTTACTTGAACTCACTTTATCTTGGTATGAAAAATGAACGAAATCCGACTATGACCACGCCCACTTTTTCGATATCGAAAAATGAAAAAAATGCCATAATTCTATACCAAATACGAAAAAAGGGATGAAACATGGTAAGGTACTTGGATTGTTTTATTGACGCGAAATATAACTTTAGAAAAAACTTTATAAAATTGTTGTGACACCTACCATATTAAGTAGAAGAAAATGAAAAAGTTCTGCAGAGCGAAATAAAAAACCCTTAAAATCTTGGCAGGTATTACATATATAAATAAATTGGCGGTATCCAACAGATGATGTTCTGGGTCACTCTGGTCCACATTTTGGTCGATATCTGGAAAACGCCTTCACATATAGAACTACCACCACTCCCTTTTAAAACTCTCATTAATACCTTTAATTTGATACCCATATCGTACAAACGCATTCTAGAGTCAACCCTGATCCACCTTTATGGCTATATCCCTAAATGGCGTCCACCTATAGAACTATGGCCCACTACCTCATAAAATACTCTTTAGTGCCTTTCATTTGATACACATGTCATACAAACACATTCCAGGGTTTCCCTCGGTTCATTTTCGTACATGGTTATTTTCCCTTATGTTGTCACCATAGCTCTCAACTGAGTATGTAATGTTCGGTTACACCCGAACTTAACCTTCCTTACTTGTTTTTATACTCAGTTGAGCAGCGCTCACAGAGTATATTAACTTTGATTGGATAACGGTTGGTTGTACAGGTATAAAGGAATCGAGATAGATATAGACTTCCATATATCAAAATCATCAGTATCGAAAAAAAATTTGATTAAGCCATGTCCGTCCGTCCGTCCGTCTGTCCGTTAACACGATAACTTGAGTAAATTTTGAGATATCTTGACGAAATTTGGTATGTAGATTCCTGGGCGCTCATCTCAGATCGCTATTTAAAATGATCGATATCGGACTATAACCACGCCCTCTTTTTCGATATCGAAAATTTCGAAAAATCGAAAAATTGCGACAATTCATTACCAAAGAGGGATAGATCGATGAAACTTGGTAGGTGCGTTGAACTTATGACGCAGAATAAAAACTAAGTAAAATTTTGGACAATTAGCAAAATTGGAGAACGACCACGCCCACTTAAAAAAATTTTTTTTTTTTAAAGTGAAATTTTTACAAAAAATTTAAAATCATTACAGTATATAAGCAAATTATGTCAACATTCAACTCCAGTAATGATATGGTGCAACAAAATACAAAAATAAAAGAAAATTTCAAAATGGGCGTGGCTCCGCCCTTTTTCATTTGATTTGTCTAGGATACATTTAATGCCATAAGTCGAACAAAAATTTACCAATCCTTGTGAAATTTGGTAGCGGCTTAGATTCTAGGACGATAACTGTTTTCTGTGAAAAAGGGCGAAATCGGTTGAAGCCACGCCCAGTTTTTATACACAGTCGACCGTCTGTTCTTCCGCTCGGCCATTAACACGATAACTTGAGCAAAAATCGATATATCTTTACTAAACTCAGTTCACATAATTACCTGAACTCACTTTCTATTGGTATAAAAAATGGCCGAAATCTGACTATGACCACGCCCACTTTTTCGATATCGAAAATTACGAAAAATGAAAAAAGTGCCATAATTCTATACCAAATACGAAAAAAGGGTTCAAACGTGGTAATTGGATTGGTTTATTGACGCAAAATATAACCTTAGAAAAAAACTTTGTAAAATAGGTGTGACACCTACCATATTAAGTAAAAGAAAATGAAAAAGTTCTGCAGGGCGAAATCAAAAGCCCTTGGAATCATGGCAGGATTACTGTTCGTGGTATTACATATAAAAATAAATTAGCGGTACCCGACAGATGATGTTCTGGGTCACCCTGGTCCACATTTTGGTCGATATCTCGAAAACGCCTTCACATACACAACTACCACCACTCCCTTTTAAAATTCTTATTAATACCTTTCATTTGACACCCATGTTGTACAAACACATTGTAGAGTCACCCCTGGTCCACCTTTATGGCGATATATCGAAAAAGCGTCCACCTATAGAGCTAAGGCCCACTCCCTTTTAAAATACTCATTATCACCTTTCGTTTGATACTCATAATGTATAAACGCATTCTAGAGTCAACCCTGGTCCACCTTTATAACGATATCCCGAAAAGGCGTCCACCTATAGAATTAAGGCCCACTCCCTTTTAAAATACTCATTAACACCTTTCATTTGATACCCATATCGTACAAACAAATTCTAGAGTCATCCCTGGTCCACCTGTATGGCGATATCTCGAAAAGGCGTCCACCCATAGAACTGAGGCCCTCCCAGTTTTAAAATACTCATTAATACCTTTCATTTGATAACCATATCGTACAAATTAATTCTAGAGTCGTACCCCTGGTCCACCTTTATGGCGATATCTCGAAAAGGCGTCCACCTATAGAACTAAGGCCCACTCCCTTTTAAAATACTCATTAACACCTTTCGTTTGATACCCATATTGTACAAACGCATTCTAGAGTCATCCCTGGTCCATCTTTATGGCGATATCTCGAAAAGGCGTCCACCCATAGAACTAAGGCCCACCCACTTTTAAAATACTCATTAACACCTTTCATGTGATACCCATATCGTACAAATTAATTCTAAAGTCACCCCTGGTCCACCTTTATAACGATATCCCGGAAAGGCGTCCACCTATAGAACTAAGGCCTACTCCCTTTTAAAATACTCATTAACACCTTTCATTTGATACCCATATCGTACAAACAAATTCTAGAGTCACCCCTGGTCCACCTTTATGGCAATATCTCGAAAAGGCGTCAACCCATAGAACTAAGGCCCACTACCTTTTAAAACACTCATTAACACCTTTCGTTTGATACCCTTATTGTACAAACGCATTCTAGGGTCACCCCTGGTTCACCTTTATAACGATATACCGAAAAGGCGTCCACCTATAGAACTAAGGCCCACTCTGTTTTAAAATACTCATTAACACCTTTCATTTGATACCCATATCGTACAAACAAATTCTAGAGTCAGCCCTGGTCCACCTTTATGGCGATATCTCGAAAAGGTGTCCACCTATAGAACTATGGCCCACTCCCTCTTAAAATACTCTTTAATACCTGCCATTTGATACGCATGTCATACAAACACATTCCAGGGTTACCCGAGGTTCATTTTCCTACATGGTGATTTTCCCTTATTTTGTCTCCATAGCTCTCAACTGAGTATGTAATGTTCGATTACACCCGAACTTAGCCTTCCTTACTTGTTATTACTGTTATTACTGGAATTATTTTTAGTTTCCGATCTTGTCGTAACTTTCATTATTTTACATGCCTGTACTAACATTTCTTTCAAATCATTGATATTTATTCGTGGCAGAGCGTCTGCCACGTAATTTTCTTTTCCAGCTATGTACTCCACCCCAAAGTCATACTCTTCCAAATCTAACCCGATTCTAGTTAATTTTGATGAAGGGGTTTTCATGGAAAATAAATATGTTTAGGGTCGGTGATCTGTTTTCACTGTGAATCTTCTGCCATAAACATATGGTCTAAAATATATAATTGCCCAATATATGGCCGCCAATTCTTTTTCGATCGTGGCTTTATTTATTTCGCCTTTTGTAAATGATCTTGAGGAATAGGCAATGGGTAATTGTTTTTCTTCATATTCTTGGCTTAGCACAGCACCGCAAGCATAACCACTTGCGTCAGTTGTAATACAGAACTCTCTATCAAAATCGGCATATTGTAGGATATTTGGACTAATGTATTTTTAGGTAGTTAAACGATTTTTTCAGTCGTCAGTCCATGTGAGGATGACATTTTTCTTACTAAGCCTTGTTAGTATCCTCGCGTATTCCGCGAAATTTGGTATGAATCTTCTATAATAATTACAAAATGCGACAAATCTTTTTGCGTCATCGGCATTTTTGGGAGTTGGGTAATTTTTAACAATTTTAAATTTATTTGGGTCTGGTAAAATTCCAGTACTTGTGCATTTATGTCCAAGATAAGTAACTTCTTGGCTGAAAAATAGACATTTGTCCGGATGTAATTTTAAATTGTATTTTCTGATGTGGAGAATACTTCCCGTAAATTTTTAATCAGATGTTTTTCGGACCATCCTAATACGACGCACTACTCTACACCGAACTTTAAAAAAAAGCATACTTGGCACGATACACCTACGAGGAGATTATGGTCGAGCTTCTCTTTCGATTTGCGTCATTCTCCTTTCAACTTTTCCTACAAATTGGCACGATGGCATCTACATCACCACAAATTGCATAGGACTCATGCTATTTACCGTGTTTGAACAGCTCGATGGGTAGTCCGTGAGAAACCGGCCCTTTTGTTATTATTTGGCCGGGATATTGCCATTCTTATTTCATCATATTTGGCTGCCGAATGTTGTGACGATAAGGGTATCGAGTTTTCTGTTCCCTCGCCAGCTAGCAATTAATATAAGTCTTCCCTACATAAGTTAAACACACTGTACGTCAGTTACCAAGTCGCAATTTTCATACCTGCAGGAATCTGGTAGGAATTATTCCTTTCAGCCAGCATCTGAAGCTCCTCACACTCACCTTCTGCTTTACATTTTTTTCTTCTAAAGAACTGTCTCTCTTCCTTCTCCGAGTGTTAATAATCCAATATACTGCGTACGTTATGAGAGAGAAATATTCTCGTTGTGAGGGATACAAATTCTCCTACTGCACATCGTCAGATCGAAGATTTCTCTCAGTGAGCTGATGCGGAACCCAAGTGGAGTATTCATCAGCTGTATGCTTCGTTAGCAGCTTTAAGACGACAGACTTTCCTTGTGTCACTATTATAAAATGTGCGTTTTTGAAGTTTAAGTGCGAATTGTTTTTATTCAAATATTGTCAGCTTAATTATACTAAATTATTCTAAACATAGTCTTACATACATATATACTTTAAACCTTACATACTTACATATCTAAATACAAATCGACACAAATATGTATCTTAATATTTGTGTTGGTGTGACGTCTGTGGGAAATGTAGTATCAGCAAATTTGCCTAAATGCAAATTTGGTTTGGTCGCGCGGTGCACACACATCTGTATTAAATCGTGGGAATTGCGCTGTCAGCGACATTTAGTATATGCGCCGCTTTGTGTTGATTGAAGTTTAGACTCATTTTGTCACAGGGTATTACATTAAGTGGTTTACCCGTTTGGCATTGAAATTGTTGGCTGTTTACACTACATCTCCGTTATTTTCAGAATGCTTATGCTTTAGCGAATGAACAACTTCATGAACAAATGAACAACAACAACAACAACATTTGGCGAATTCATGAGCATTCTGTTTTTATTTAATTAAATGTAAATGAATTAATTCTATATTTTGTATTTTATGTTTATAAGTTGAAAATTTACTTATTCTATTAATTTAAGTATATTTTTGTTTATTATTATTTTCTTGTTGCTTATGATATCGCTATTTTCTATGTTGTTGGAAAATTTTTGCTTATCATTATTTCCTATTCTAGACGGGATTAAAGTGTAATTATTTTTATTTGTATCAATGCTTTCTACCTTATAGGGTACTAGAGTAAAATTATTATTTTTATTGATATTTTCTACCTTATAGGGCCCTTTATATCTACTATATAACTTATGACCTGCTTCATTCTTTACTAGCACTAGATCTCCTGTAATTATTTCCTTATAGTGAATATTTTTATCATAACTAATCTTTTGTTTTTCTTTACCTTCTTTTACTAATTTAAAAGCTCTATCCTGTGCTATTTGTAACCTATATTTAATTTCTTTATCGTAAGCCTCATAACTGTCTTACCGTATTTTTTTGTAAAAATTCGTAAATCTGGGGTTTTTTACCAAAAACCGGTTCGAACGGGCAATAGCAATGAACTGTAGATGGGGTTGTATTGTAACAATATGCAAAATATTTAAGATACTCATCCCAATCATCTTTGTTAATGGATATGTAAGAATGCACATATTCATTGAAAGTTCTATGGCTACGTTCAACAGTGCCTAAAGTTTGGTGGTGATACGGCGTAGATGTTTTGTGCTCAATATTGAGAAGCTTACATAGATCCTCAAACAAGTTATTTTTATATTCAGATCCCATATCCGTTATTATTGTTTTCATACTTCCATAAATTAAGGTGAAATTTTCGAATATGGATCTGGCTACTGTTTTTGCATGTTTGCTCTGTATAGGAATTGCAACTAGGTACTTAGTCAAATCACATATCAGAGTAACAGCGTGTTTATTTCCATTTAATGATCTCGGTAATGGTTCAATTGTATCTATTTGTACTATTTCGAACGCTTTCGTTGGTATTTCAGTCAAAATCATTGGTTCCTTTAAATTTTTATTAATTTTATTTTTATTACAATTTACGCATTTCTTTATATATTTTCTTATATCATTTTTCATATTTTTCCAATTATATTTTTGTCTAATTTTGTTAGTTGTACGATTAATTTCTGGGTGGCCACCATTAACAGGATCATCGTGATATTTTTGAAGAATCTTTTTAATTTTATCGTTTTTCTGTCACATGCTCAACCTCCGGAGTTAATGCAATAGTTAAGTTTCTGAGGATTTAAGTACCAATCCCTTTAAATGTGTTTACTCGAGTATAATTAAAACAATTTGTCTCCTAGGGACAACTCTATGTTCTTAATTTCCATAAGCCTGGTAAAGAATTGATCTAGGTCAATCTTCGCCTCAACAATTTGATTATCAATATTTATTTCACTACAAGTTTTCTTTCCTTTTTGGAAATATAATTTCGGAGGATCGAAAACGAGATGGACTAGTCTTTTTACTTCACATTTATTAAGCGCTTCATATATTATAGAGTTCTCTTTGTGACTTTTCTTCTCTTCATTTCTATTACTGTTATTACTGGAATTTTTTTTAGTTTGCGATCTTGTCGTGACTTTCATTATTTTACATGCCTGTACTGACATTTCTTTCAAATCATTGATATCTATTCGTGACAGAGCGTCTGCCACGTAATTTTCTTTTCCGGCTATGTACTCCACCCCAAAGTCATACTCTTCCAAATCTAACCTGATTCTAATTAATTTAGATGAAGGGTCTTTCATTGAGAATAAATACGTTAAAGGTCGATGATCCGTTTTCACTGTAATTTTTCTGCCATAAACATATGGTCTAAAATATATAATTGCCCAATATATGGCCGCTAATTCTTTTTCGATCGTGGCTTTGTTTATTTCGCCTTTTGTAAATGATCTTGAGGCATAGGCAATGGGTAATTGTTTTCCTTCATATTTGGTATTAATCTTCTATAATAATTACAAAATGCGACAAATATTTTTGCTTCATCGGCATTTTTGGGAGTAATAAATGGTAATTTTGAACAATTTTAAATTTGCTTGGGTCTGGTAAAATTCCAGTACTTGTGCATTTATGTCCAAGATAAGTGACTTCTTTGCTGAAAAATAGACATTTGTCCCTATGCAATTTTAAATTATATTTTCTGCATGTGGAGAATACATCCCGTAAATTTTTAATCATATGTTTTTCAGAGCATCCCTCACTAGGGTAGACACCTTGTCGTTGGTGTGAGGGCTTAGCCGAACTCCATAGCGCCCGACTATGAGGCGGAGCTGTTTAGGACTGACATCTACGCCGTTTCGCCTCATAGGAGGGCGGCGGGATGTCGGTGACCAAGAACTGCCAACCCCCTAATCCAGGGTGTTATGCGGACCGTGCCTATTGGACGATTTGCAGCCAGGGGATAAATTCGGTTGTATTCGAACGGAGCCTTCCCGATACCGGGCCATCTCGGGAAGTATTTATGGCCTTACCGCAGTAAGGGGCGCTGCTGTGGCGGACGGTTCTTTCCCCGTATATAATACTGGACCGCTGAGCCCGCCTTGTCGGGCAGGTGGTCGTACGACCAAGATGAACAACTCATTACCTGAATGTAATAAGGAGGATGTAAAGAGGAGGACTGAGTCGCAATCCAAGGACGACAAATACAAATTAAGCGATGCGTCGGACTCGGGGAGTGAGGGTAGTGCTGATTCAATGAACTCCGTGTTGGAGAAGCACACAAATGAAAACGGAGTAGAAGAGTGGAGAAGGGTACGGAGCCGAGGAAGTAAAAGAGCTCTCTCGCAGTACCGTGCAGCACTAAGAATTGTACAACGCTTGGGAGCAGTGGTCGACCCAACAGAAGTGGAGATCGAGCGCTTGGAATGGGCCCATGAAGCGGTAGAAGTAGGTCGAAGGTAATTCAAAAGGTTTGCTGCGAGAAACCCTCGGTTCTGCAACCGGTACGAGGAGGAAGAAGCGTCGAATGGCAGAATGAAGAGGCAACGTTCGGCAGAAGGCGACAAGCCTGCTTTCAAGAGGCAGAAAGGACCCAGTCCTAGAGCCGCGAGGCAGGGCAGTCGCATATACAAGACAAGTAGGCCCAAAGCTGTAAGACAGATGGGTTCCAATAGCGAGGTAGCAACTACCTCGAAAGCTGCCAGTCAGAGGGAAGTTCCAACTACGGAAGTAGGAGATAAGCCAAAGGGAGATAACGCTAAGACTCCGGCTTTCTCGGAGGCGCTAAAGGGAGTTAACGCGAAGACTCCGGTGTTCTCGGAGGTTCCAAAGGGAGATAACACTAAGACTCCTGCTTTTCCCGAGAAGATGAGTGATGTGGCAAAGCAGTCACTGACTGTGGCGCTGGTTGATCGTAGCAGTCCGTTCGGACAAATGACTACTGAACGGTGGAGATCTGTGGAAAGGGAGCTTATTAGCTTAATGCTTAAGATGATGCGGGAACAACCAAGTAAGCATTTTCCAACCTTTGATTCGGGGGGATGGTATAATGGTGTGAAGCTGATAGCGTGCGACAACATCGCGAGCTTGCGGTGGCTGGAGGAAGTCGTTCCAAACCTCCAAAGGCAAGGCACGAACGCGCGGTTTGAGGTGGTGGATAAAGCGCAAATCCCCACGGTACCAAAAGTTAAGGTATGGATACCATGCGTGATGAAGTCGGAGGATACACTGCGACTTCTGCAGAATCAGAATCCGAACATACCGACACAGGATTGGAAGGTACTTACTGTATCTCGGCCTACCGAGGATGGTCAGTTCTACATCTTCCAAATAAACAAGCAGGCGGAGGATATTTTGTACACGCAGCTTGGCAAAATGTCCTTTGGCACTGGCAAAATTTACATGCGACTCAGGAAAAGAAGTCCCGAGGATAAAAATCCTAACACGCTGGAAGTGGGCGAAGTCGAAAAGGACCTCGGAAGCCTAAGGGAAAAAAGACAGGTGGAGGTCCCCGACGTCACCACGAACGTGCTAGAAGAGGACCAACCGCTAAATGGTGCTGTGACTCGCACAGAGGAACACACGGCACAACATTCACGAGGGGCTGAAGGGGGCCTCGAATACTCTAAACCAAAAGGGCAAGAGGAGGACGACGACATCAAGACGAAGGTGCTGGAGGGGGACAAACAGCCCAATGGTGCTGCGAGTCCTACAGATAAACCTCCAACACAGTAAAGTGGCGTCGAGCGAACTCCTCCTAACCCTTCAGGAGGGTTCGTTTGACGTGGCGCTGATCCAGGAGCCGTGGCTCTCATCGGGAGGAAAGGTTTCTGGACTTAGCGCGCGCGGGTTTGTCGTTTACTACGCACAAACGGAAGGACGGGTGCGAGCTGTAGTAATGGTAAGGAAACAGCTGCATTCATATATGCTGCCTAATTACACCACCGAGGATCTCGTAGCGGTGGCCGTTGAGCAAAAGAATAAGCAGGCATTTATCCTGGCGTCCTGCTACATGGCCCATGCTGCGGAGGTTCCACCGATGGAGTGCAAAAGGCTAGTACAGGAGGAAGGGCGCAAAAGGCGGTTGGTCATAGGCGCAGATGCAAATGCGCACCACAATGCGTTGGGAGGAGCAGATACGAACGAGAGAGGCGAATCTCTATTTTGTTACATCCTGCAAACCAATTTGCAGATAGCCAACAGTGGAAATGTTCCTACATACATTGGTCCAACATCCAGCAATGTTCTGGATATTACATTGAGCTCCGAGCGTGATATATCAAGGTATGATTGGATGGTTCTCGATAGACCATCCTTCTCCGACCATGCGTATATAAGCTTCAGCATCCCACTAAAGAGGGTAGAGAAGGGAGGAACCTTTAGAAACCCTAGGGCAACGAATTGAACTAAATTCCAGAAACATGCAGAAACGAAACTGGGACAACCCAAAGAGGTTGCTAATGTAGAGGAACTGGAGGAGTCGAATGAATTCCTAACAAGGACGCTTATGACTGCGTATAACAAAGCTTTCCCTCTAAGAAGATTCAGAGGAAAAGCAAAGCCGCCATGGTGGAGCAATGAGCTGAGTCTTCTAAGAAGACAGGTAAAAGAAATGTTTAAACTCGCAAAGACCGCGGAAAGCGAAGCGTGTCGGGACGAGTACAGGGATCTACTGAGGATCTACAAGCGTTAAATTACCAGGGCGAAGAGAAACTCATGGAAAAGTTTCTGTACGGACGTAGAGTGCTCCAGTGAAACAGCACGGTTGAAAAAAGTCCTAGCAAAGGGAAACATAGTCCAGGGACTAATAAAGAAAGAGAACGGGGAATGGTCACGTGATAGTGAGGAATCCCTTGAGGTGCTTCTCGATACACATTTCCCATCGGGAGACGGTTTAGAAGAACCAGCAGACATCACTGACACTTCGATCACGGAGCTAGTGGTGCCGGGCTTGGTGACCGATACCAAGATCGAGTGGGCAGTGAAGACGTTTTCTAAGTTTAAATCGCCGGGCCCAGATGGTATATTCCCGGCCATGCTACAAGTCTCAAGTAGGGCGATCGTGGAATGGCTTAAAATAATATTCGATTGGTGCATAAGACTGAATCATGTACCGCACTCTTGGAGAACTGCTCGTGTAGCTTTTCTACCAAAGGCGGGGAAGATCGGTCACGTGTATCCCAAAGACTATAGACCCATTAGCTTAACATCATTTCTGCTCAAAACCTTTGAGAGGCTGATAGATGTGTACATAAAGTCCAACGTGGATGAAAAGCTGCTCTCCACAACACAGCATGCGTACACCAAAGGCAAGTCGGTAGACACCGCATTGCATAGGGTGGTAATAAGCATAGAGAAATCCCTGGAATATAAGGAGTATGCTCTAGGAGTCTTCTTGGACATTGCCGGGGCTTTCAATAATGTTGCAAAATGGGCGATTACGGATGGTCTTAATTACATTAAAGTACATCCTGCCTTAATCAGATGGATCGGCTGCATGTTAAATTGCAGAAAGATTACATCACAATGGGGATTGTACGAGGCCACGAAATCAGTGGACAGGGGCACGCCGCAGGGAGGGGTGCTATCACCTCTGCTGTGGACACTGGTCATCAACCAACTGCTCAGGCAATTCGATGAGGGACCCGTAAAACTTACGGCTTACGCAGATGACGTTGCAATTGTCATAAGTGGAAAATGCCTTCCAACGATTAGTTCTTTGATGGATCGGGCGCTTCGGGATATTCATACCTGGGCATCTAATGTCGGGCTGAAAGTCAATGCGGAGAAGACGGATATGGTCTTGTTTACAAAGAGGCACAAGGTCCCAAATTGGACCAGGCCTAAGTTAGGAGCGGTGACCTTACAGGAGAAACCTTGCACAAAATATCTAGGAATCATCCTAGACAGTAAGCTGTCATGGAAGCTCAACGTGGAGGAGAGGGTCAAGAAGGCCTCAACGGCACTCTATGCATGTAAAAGAATGCTGGGGTGTACGTGGGGCCTATCGCCCTCTCTTTCTCATTGGGTTTTTACAGCGATTGTAAGCCCTATTCTATACTATGGAGTTCTTGTTTGGTGGAAAGCCACACAAAAAACAACATACCTCAAAAAATTAGAGGGGGTATGCAGACCATCGATGCTTTGCATTACGGGAGCCCTGAAAACAACCCCGACGGCTGCACTGTATGCCATTCTGCACATTCCACCTGTAGACCTGGTAGCAAAGAACAAAGCGTTAACGACCGCAACCAGGCTCGATGCTTCGGGGCAGCTTGAGCGCCGACCATATGGCCATAGTAGTATAGCGTCCTCAGTCACAAGACGAACAGACTACATAATTCCCTACCTGCACTTTGAGGGAGATCTTAAGGCCACAATAGAGGTGGACGGTTGGCGCAAGGGTGCGCAAATGGCGGACGAGGCGATACATGTGTACACCGATGGTTCCAAAATAGTGGAAGGAGTAGGGTCTGCGGTATACTGCGCTGATCCGGAATTAAGCAGATCCTACAGGCTGCCGGATTACTGTAGCGTTTTCCAAGCGGAAATATTAGCCGTAACCAAAGCAGTAGAAACCCTGGAAGAGAATAGCTTAAGCTGCAACCGTGTTAACTTTTTTATTGACAGTCAAGCAGCAATTAAGGCAATAATCTTGCATAGCACAGCATCTAAATGCGTGTTAGAGTGTAAGCAGTCTCTGGAGAGAATCGGGACAGGGAGAAGCATACATCTATATTGGGTCCCAGGGCATATGGGAATAGATGGGAATGAAAAAGCGGACGAATTAGCTAAAAAGGGCGCATCCCTTGAAGCTTGCTCCGTAGACGTCCCAATTAGATTGGGCGAGATTAAGCGAAGGCGAGAGGTGCACATGATCGACCAAGCAGAAAAGGCGTGGGTTCAAGCGCGGGGCTGTAAAGTGTCGAAGATTATGTGTAGGTCTTACAACCTTAGACTAACACAGTTGCTTCTATCATTAAAAAGAGAGGACTGTAGACTCATGACGGGTATTCTGACTGGACACTGCCTTCTGGCGTCACATGCCTTTAAATTAGGCTTGGTCAGTGATAGCAGGTGTAGGAAGTGCGGGTTGGAGGAGGAAACGATCGACCACGTTCTGTGCTCGTGCCCTGCACTTGCCAGGCTAAGACTCCAGCTATTAGGAGTGATACAGCTGTCAGATCTAGAAGCAGCAAGTGGCTTAAGTCCTAGGAAGCTTCTAGTATTTGCCAAGAGGACGGAGTTATTTTATAACATAGGTCCTGGTTTTTGATAGGGTTTTTCAGTTTGGTCGTTAAAACAAAATTCTGGTAACACTGCGGACTCAATCAGTCTATGTGAGGTCCTCATGGACCGGCCAGTTCAACCTACCTACCTTTTCAGAGCATCCTAATAGGACTAAATCGTCCATGTATAAGAATGTTTGTGATGGTTTTAGACCTGCGAATGCCAATGTCATCATCCTCTGGAATGAGTTTGGCGCTACTTTGAGGCCATAAGGTAATCTCTTGAAACGATAAGTACCGTTGTCCGCTGTAAAGGATGTGATTCTGGGCTGAGTTCTATTTGGTGAAATCCTGACATTAAATCTAGGCATGAGAAATATTTCGCTCTTCCCAATTGATCCAGAATATCATATATTCTAGGCAAATGGAATTTATCAGCTGTTAATTTTTTATTTATTTGTCTGAAATGAACAACTAATCTCCACCTTTTTTCTTGTTTTCCCAGAAGAGATTTTTTGGTACCAATAAAATAGGGCTGTTGTACTCTGAGGTTGATGGTTCAACAATATCATCTTGAATTAGTTTATTTACTTGTTTATTTATTTCATTCTTATGTGCTTGGGGTAGTCTATGATTTTTAATATACACAGGGGTGTTATCTTTCAGATGCAACTTTTGTTTGTAAAAGTTGTTGGTCGTAATTGATTCTGTTTCTTATTAGACTATATCAACGAATTCTGAGCATAATGTGCTGAGTGATTTACTAGCGGAATGGTGGGAAATTTTTATTCAATCTTTCTAATTTTTCTTTATTATTACCTTTATTGTGAGGTGTATTTTCAATTATTATATAGTCCTCTAAATTTTCTGTTTTCATGTCATAATCTTGAATGATTGCATATTTATCTGTTGTATTTATTATTCTTACTAAAGCTTGCTTTGAATTTACTATCGTATTGGCTACAAAAATTCCATCAGTCAATTCTTGATGAGGTATTAATAGTTCATTATTGTTACTGTTGATATGAACCTGTGGGATCTTGCGAGTATTGCAATGCTATTGATTGTTGGTTTATTCGTCATTTGTATAACTATATCTTCTGGGTAATCATATGGTCGTAGTATTAGGCTGTCCCAATTTTTATTATAATCTAAAATCCAATTATATTTTTTTATGAAATCGAGTTCCAAAATTCCATCACATGGGATTGGGAAATTGTCTTCTACTATGTGAAATTTTGTGTCCTGTTAGATCTGCCTTGACTGTTCCAAGTGTGCTTGTTATGCCTATACCAATACATTTTAAATCTGTAATCTATGAGTTATTTATTGGGACATTACTGTCAATTTGACCCTTCTTTATAATTGAGATATCCGCTCCTGTATCTATCAGCAACGTTGAAGTTGATTTATTTAGAGTAGTATTGGAAGATATGTAGCTGTTCAGATGCAAGTTGAATGTACATACTTTATTACCCGTGGAGTTTACTCTTGGAGTGGGGTTTGCTGGTTTTCCTCTTGGTTTATATTATGGAGATTTCGCGTGTTACTTTGACTAGATGATATTGACTGACCTCCAAAATTGCGTCTTGGGAAATTATTATTTTACCTATTGTTATACCGGTTAGAGTTATTATAATATCTTCGGTTTTAGTTACCCCGGTAATTATTATTTTCGTAGCTTATTCGGAAGGTAATTGCCTTGTGAGCGCGTCAGGCGTAACACTGTATTTGGGTTACCCGTGACCTTAGTACAGCTATTCGTGAATTTTGAAATAGCCTCGTTCATAGATGTGAACGTTCCTGCTTGCATTATCAGTTTAAATCTTTCGTTAGCGGAGTTCTTACACATGGCCTTTACAGCTGATTGTGTGGCATATTTGGTTGCCACATCAGGTGCAAGACCGTCCGATATGTAAGCACCCTCCAACGATTTTGTTAATTTTTCGATTTCTGCAGTGTACTGGTTAGCTGTTTTACTGCGCTGTTGGACGTTTAAGAGTTTTGCTGTCAATACCTCTACAGATTCACCTTTAATTGCTGAACTCAACTTTTGCTTTATTGCTAGTATTGAATTTTCAGTGCTCAAAAGGTTTCTAGCTGTTCCCTTCAGCTTAGTTTTTATCATGGAGACTGCTAGGGTCTCATGAGTATCCTAAATTTGTTCTAGGGTATCTAGTGCGTCTAAGAAACCATGCAAGTTTTCAGGCTTACCATCAAACTCAGGCAGAATTGAAGAAGCCGTTTTTAAAAATTCTGTGGTTTGTGCCATTTTTTCTTTTCTTGTTTGGCAGTTTGGTGTCTGTGTTAAAATTTCTTTTTTTTCCTCTTTTTGTTCTTCTTTTTGTTCTCTTCTGGTTCCTCTTCTAACTCGGAGGCTGACTCCAGCAGGAATGTTCTAAAGTCCATTTCTATTTCTTTTTCGAATCTCGTTGGTACTATGAATTCTATATCATATCTTGCCAGTGAGGACATCAATTTGTCTCTAACGCTAGTAAAAATTTGATATGCTTGGGCTTTTCGATTGCCGTCTAGTTTACCATTTAACTGTTGTATCGTTTTTCCTATTTTGTTAAATGCTTCAACTATTATTTTGAGATGCTTTACTACTGTTTCGGCCTTTACTTTTGTATTTTTATTAATACATTTGTAAGATTTTTCTCCTATCGTTTTTTTCTATGAGTAGTTTAACGATATCTTCCCATTTGCCCATTGGGGATGGTAGATAAAAAAGTTTGTTAAACCTTACCTAAACCGTCGGCGCGGCTGGCATATCGCTTTCTTAGGAATTTGTTATGGGTTGAATAGAGCTTCAGAAATAAATTAATTCAACTAACTACACAAATGATTAGAAGCATGACCTTAATGGTATCTGGTGCCTCAGTATGGTCTAATACTTGGACTGAGTTAACAACGTTTGCCGTTGGTTTTTCGATTTTTGATTCGTGGCCTCCCATCGTAAAAAAAAAAAATTTTTTTTTTGTCTTTATGTTTCATTTATTCATTTGTTGTCATTATATTATTCAGTTCTTCCTAAATATTTGACTTCGAGCCTATATAACACTTCAGCTGTTGTTGCTATTGGATTCCTTACATTCCATATTTTTGGTTCCCTAGGCATATCAATATGTTTCCACCATTTTTTTAACCATACTAATGTTGTTTTTCATGATCTTCGATTTCAACTTTATTTTTAAGGTCCTCAAGTGGGCTTTTTACATAAGTTTTAACCTTCCTAACTGTTTCCATGTTATTTAAAATCAATATTTTACAATATTTATTTATTTTTTTTGACACCCTAATGCTTATATTTTTTATTTTTATAATTATTATTTCTTAATTCCTTAATTTTTAGCTTTAGTTTAATTTTTCTTCCGGATTTGTACTTAAATTTATTCTTTCATAGATCTTAGCTATTGTTTTTCTAACGTTAAATTGCTTTCCTCCTCTTTTCCTTTTTAACTTTATTGGCTTTGGAATTTTTGTTTCTTAAATTTTTTGACCCTATTCCTTTTTTTATACTCTTCGATTGTCAGCGGCTTAGGGCCTTGACTGATCTCTTCGGCTACTTTATTTTTCTCTGTTAATTCCAAAGTCAATGCAGTTAAACTATCGAAGATTTGGTCAAACTGCTCTTGGTTTTCTATGTCCATGTCCTCTTCTGGGAACATAATTTAGAGGGGGAAAAAATATATTTATTTTACAGCAAAAATATAAAATTTGTGCTTGTCAATAGGCAGCCGTTAGGTTGCCCTAATATTTTCTTACTTAAAAATAATGCCTAAATTGTCAAACCGACTTCAGAATTAAGCTAATTATACTTATTAAATGCTGCTAGTCGAAATAGTTGCAGATTTTTATGTAGTGTGACTTTTTGTTGTTGCCGCCCTTTGAGAATTATACTACGCCGGTCGGGAAAATTATAGCTCTTTCCATAAAAGTCCGTATTGGATAGGATCAAAAATGTTATTCCACTTCTCCTATGCGTGTATAATGCTGCCAGTTATGTTGTTTATTCCAGCGTTTTTATGTTCTAACCAACTTCAGTAATTTCTTCCCAATTATTTAGCACCTCATCACCATTGGACATTTCTGGCTGGCTAACGACGTAGAGTTGTGTTTAGCACCAACTTCCTTTGCTATGACTCCTTTTGTATACCAATTCAAACGTTATTATGTTGTTATGTAGATAATGCATTTGGCTGGAATATTGCTGGTGCCGCTGGTTGTTCTCCGCCTTGCCTTTCACTTTCTTCTTCAAACGTTATTATGTTGTTATGTAGATAATGCCTTTGGCTGGAATATTGCTGGTGCCGCTAGTTGTTCTCCGCCTTGCCTTTCACTTTCTTCTTCCTTTCCGTCTACTGCTGCTCGTACTGTTCCGTTTAATTTTATTCATGAGTAAATTTAGAAAAACTATTGTGTTTGCTAAATTCGCTTCCTTATAAGGCTTAGGCTATAATCAGCCAGTATTATCTCTGCCAGTTATGAACTTAGGCTGAATAATCAGCCAGCAGAATCAAAGGTAGGATCGCCATATAAAATGTACGTTTTTAAATATACAAAAGCTTTTTTTTTTTGATATTACAAAAGCTTTTGACATGGTTGACCATAATATTCTTTTAAGTAAGTTGCACTCAGCAGGTTTCCGTGGAAACGTTCTAGATTGGTTTAAATCATATCTAAATTTAAGAAGTCAAAAAGTGAAAGCAAACAATAATCTAAGCTCACCTAGACTAATTGATTTGGGTGTCCCGCAGGGCTCAGTCCAAGACCAATTTTATTTCTGATTTATATAAACTCGCTTTTTTCCATGTCTTTTGTAGGAAAAGTCACAGCATTTGCCGATGACTTGGCAATCGCATATAGATCAAACAATACTTTTAATCTTTATGTGGATATAAATCACGATGTGAGCGTCCTAAGAGAATGGTTCGCTTCTCATAAGCTTATTGTAAGCAATAAAACTAAACTAATGTATTTTGGTCTTGGTGGAAAGGAAGCAACTAGTGGTGATATTATTTTTCACTCTGCAAGTTGTTTGCGGCACAAACTTTGTACTAGTGCTTGTATTGAAAACGAGTCTCGATTTAATTATTTTCCTTATTTAAACTGTGACGCATTGTGTTTCAACGTCGAAGTTGTCAATAATTTTAGATATCTGGGTGTTATAGTCGATCATAACCTAAGCTGGTCTTCGCATATCTCAGCTATGAAAGTTTACTTGCTAGCAACTGTTCGCTCTTTTTATCGCCTGCAAAAACTATGTGCAAATAGTGTATTGAAAATGATGTATTATGGACTTGTACAGTCAAAACTTCAATATGGCATAAGTTGCTGGGGCAGTGCATATTCCTGTAGAATTCGCCCACTCTTAATGTTGCAAAAGTGTCTTATACGAAGAATTTGTAATGCTAACCGTTTAACGCACTCGATGATTCTCTTTAGAAGATTAAATATTCTCCCTGTAAGACACTTGTACTACTTTAAAGTATTAAACATGTTTTTTATGAGAAGTGGTTATCTACATAGTCCAATATACACGTCACGTATGTTAAGGAGCAATTATAATTTCCTGCCTCACGCACAACTCTTTATCGAAACTTCTATACCATAGTATCGTGTAGGATTTTCAATAAGCTTCCCGAAGATATAAAAATAATTCGAAGAATAAGCGTTTTCTTAAAGCAGGTAAAACTATGGCTTCTTGGGTTGGGCCATGAAGATATTGAAGTTCTGTTACGGCCTATCACATAATTGGCTTCCAATTTAAACACATTGCAACATATTTTATTACTACTTTTTATTTTTATTTAATGAGTTCACTTGTAAGTTCCTTGCTATATAATGAACCGATGTACTTTATTTCTATTGAATTTAAATACGTTATTTTATTTTATTTTAAAAACTTTTATTTTGATACATTTTTTATCATCAATTTGTAACCTTTACAACATTGCAACATGTTTTCTTGCTACTTTCATATTTTACACAATATGCTCACTTGTAAGTTGCTTGCTACGTAATGAACCGATGTGCTTATTTCTATTTATTTTAAATACTTTATTTTAATATTTTATTCATCATCAATATTAAACGTTTCTAACTCCGTTTAAATGTTATTTGATTGCACCCCGCATTCTAACTTCCATTGTAATCATTAGAAGAAATGGCGTTATCACTGTTCTCGTTTTGATCACTCAACGCCATTAGCTATTATCTTATTGTATCTACTTATTGTATGTTCACTAATGTACTAATGTTAAAATCTAGTAAATTTCATTCATAAGATAATACTGAATAATAATAAAAAAAAATAAAAAAAAAACGGTTTTATTTAGCTTGACTTGGCAGGCTGGTTGGTTGGATGGCTGGTTGGCTGGCTGGCACGAATTTTGTAATTGAAATTTAAGTAACTTCCCGATAAGCTACAAGGTTGAAACTTGGAATATAGTTCAGAACCCTATGACAATGTAATAATAAGAAAAAAATCGCCGCTAGGTGGCGCAAGGATCGAGATATTCACAAAAATCGTATTTGTGGTCCGATTTGGCTCAAATTTGTAACATATAATACCTACAAGTAGTGTGTTTATATATGTTCTGGACCACATTTTGTATGGAAAACTCGGTGCATGTCTCACCCTAAAAACTCAACACTTTTGGACCAGTATGTCCACAGTCTGGCCGTAGGAATGGGTCCAGTTCATTATTTTCGGTCCAGTCTGGGATGAGTCTGATAGAAGGAATTAAACCAGGTCTATATTTCTCTTGACCTGAAATTTATACCACCACTCAAAATCATTCAACAATTCCGCTAGGTGGCGCATACGTTTTTTCGGTTTGTATTCTGGCTGATCTTCCGCTAGGTGGCGTGTTCTGGCTGATATATAAGAAAAAGCTTAGAGCTTTTTGCTTTTAGCACAGTTTTGCCGTTCAGGAGAGGATCGTTTAATGGGGGCCCTATATTTTTAAAGGGCCGCAAGTTTTTAAATGTCCCCTCATATTTCTAATGAGTCCTAGACTTCACCCGAGCCGTTTTAAAGAGTCCCATAGATTTCTAATCGAGGGACTGCTCCTCACCCACCCCCCTCCCTCTTTTTTCTCGTCTACAAAAAGGAGTCGATGGGCACTTGTAGTACCGCCCCCTTTTTTTCTCGTCTGCAAAACGTGCCTGTCGGGCACCCGATCAGGGGCAGATTGTTAACTAAAGGTTATCTTAATATTGAACTCATGATTTTCCATTATTGTACATTTTATTTGTCTTTTTATTAGGGTATAAGTTTGTATTTACATACTTACACATATGTTTGTACATAGGAATTTTATTAAACCACCACACTGATAAGAAACCTTAACCGTACAACATTGAAACATATTTATATGTATATATTTGTAAATAAAACTTCATGCTGTATTTCATTTAAATAAATTCGTGCTACGTGGCTGACTATTTGGGTGGTGAGGAGCGGCGGCAAGCAGGTATGCTTGCGGGCCCAGGCTAGCCCGTCGTCTTGGGCGAGGTATTCCACCACCGACCTCACCCGCAGCCACATGAACAAAAAGAGGGTTCATACCGGCATGTGTATAGAAAGGAGAGAAGAAGCTGGAAAAGATAGAAATAAACGTGAGGGGCAAAATGATAGACGGGAAAGCGTAAGGGGTAGAAAAAGATGAAGGCCTGTCTTGTCAGGTGGAGTCTACCCTCCCTCTGCAGTGCAACTTGCACCGCACCGTGGGCACTTTGTTGACTCCTATCTACTTACAGTGCCCCCAAACCTGACATAAGTCTGTCCTTTTGTCACTCGGTCATATTTCCCTATAACTCACCTTCACCTTACCTTGCCACGCACAAGCGCAGCACCTACACCAACTATTATCAACCTAGCCCTGCATAATGAAAATATCTAAAATCCTCATCCATACATTATTCATTTATTAAAACAAACTCAAAAAGGGAAGGTAAACTAAAAACTACGATTTCAAGAAAATGCTAAGTTTTAAATTAAATTACGCCCTAATACTAATTACACGTTTTCAATTCGAACGAAATTATTATTCGCAAAAAACCTTAACAAAAGTAAAAATAAATGTTGTCCTAAAATTATACCAAATTAATCAATTCACAACAAATTTTTTTTCTTCAATTTACGGCCTACCCTAATGTCTTACTAGCTAATCGGAAAACTTATGGACACAATTCAAACGTAATAAAAGAAATCCCTTGCGCTACAAAAAAAAAGACAATAAAGTTAAAGACCTAATCCTCGACCTATCCAATAACTGATGCAATTTAGAATGATGAAAAAGAAGAACGATAAAAAAAACCAGTTTGGCATACGACAAAAATATGCCTGCATGTAGATACGTATGTGCCATAAAATTGTGTATGCAAATATATTATTGCTCTTTGTCAATTCCTATTCTTTTAAAATTTTTGAGTATAAATTAGGAATTGCAAGTCAATATATGTGCATACTAGCATATATACTCCAATAAAATAATATAAGTTTTACTCACTCACCATGTCACTCAATGTGTTGGAGGCGCCTTCAAGCTGTAGAGTAGATTTGCTGAAAAGAGGAAAAGCTCAGAGCATACATGCTAGATACATACGTCTATTCATCTCTTGATGGCTCTCTCTATTTTGCAGTTCTGCAACGAGTGGGTTTGTAGTAACGAATCTACCAGCGTGGTGTTCATATGACAAAAAAAAAATGTATGTTTAAAAAAAATAAACTATCCAAAAAAAATGCCGGTATCAAACTAAGTTAACCGCGGTATATAGTGCCGATATCCCAAGGGACGATCCTGCAAGGCATATTGCCACCAATTCAGGTAAACAAAAAAGGTTAAATTTTCAAAATTTTACAATTTTGGGTTAGTCTCTCTTTGACTAATATATATAATAAAAATCTGCCAAAAAGGCAAAAAAAAAACTCCTAATAGTGAAATAGGCACGGTTAAATGGGGGATAAAATGAACGAATGAAAGCCGAAGCGAAATGAAGTGAACAAAATAAACAAAAGGGAATAAAAATTTAATGAAAAAAAAGGAATTAGAAAAGGTAAAAGAAAATATTGTTTAACCCAAAGAAAAAGTAAACTCCCCGCTGTCCCCTTTTACAGCTTTCTACCAAAACAAAAATTCACCTAATTCAAAGAACACTACATGTGTGTACGTAACTTCAAACAATTCAATTAAAAAACTTATAACTAAAATAACAATAAAAGTTTTAAATCTGCTTTTCCCGCCAATGTTGTTGTTGTAGCCTTCCGTGGATGCCGTCGTTTTTCCAGACTTGAATGTTGTGAAGCTTTGTTTGTTGTTGTTCTGTGCGCAATTTACATTACCAGACTTTCCTTTGCTTATGGACAGGTTCAATTTTTGTTGCGAGCGATACTAAATAAATATGTTAAACCTATGTATATGTTGTGTGGTGTTGCTCATAGGTTTGGATATAAGTTGAATTGTGGTTGTTGTTCTTGCCGTGTGTTGCTCGAGAATATGAGGGAGTGCGTTGCCAGAAAAAAATGAGGTTGTGGTTGTTGCAAACGTCGCGTGCCGTCGGTATGAAAGTGTTGTGACGATTACTGTTGGCGTTGCGCCGCCAATACCAAAATTCGTGGTTGTTATTGTTGGAGCGGTATGTCGCTAACAAAAAAAAGATGCTGTAGTGGTTATTGCGGCCGTATGTCGCCAATGTAAAAGCGGCGTATTAGTTGTTGTTATGATGTCCGCCACCAAACTAAAAATATAGTCTATTGCTTGTGGATGCGTGGTAGTTGTTGCCGGGCGGTATGTCGCCAATTTGGTCTCTAGGCCGCAAACCGTAATTTTCGATGCTCTGCCCAGTGAGTTCTTTCCAGAAGGGAGTGTCCTGTTAATATAAAGAAAGAAAAACATTATTCTTGGAGAATTCCTAGTGAAAGACGCCTGGTGATGCTAAAACTATTTTTTTTTTGTCTGCATGATTAATATACACACCGACGTACATATGTCTGTACGGAGGCGTGCATATATGCATGCAAATTTTCTTTTGGCTGGCTTGGAAAATTGGCTATGTGGAAGCCAGCTTCCCAGTGGGCATGCCAAGTTGGTGGGAGATAAAAAAAATCAAGGGCAGAGAAAACCATTGTACTTACCAGGAACTTCTGCCCCTGTCCTGAGTCGGGAACTGATTGGTGGTGGGCAGGATATCCCTAGCCTTTACTCCTTTCTGCGTCGTTTTTTTTCACGTTTCGCGAAAAACTTTTCGGCGCGCACAACTTAAAGTCTTGCTTTTATTCGCGCACAACAAACCTTTTTTTTTTTTTTTGTTTCGCTTTAAGCCGCGCACTTTAAACTTTTTTAAATATTTTTCGGGGCACAAACTTTTAAATATTCACTCACTCACACTGGGCACTGATAAAGTAATACTTTGTCCGTTGCCTAACGTTGCGCCCTTTTATAGCTACCGCCGTGGCAGAGAACGTTACTTAGAACGGAAAATTTTTACCTATACGTGCAAAGCTATCTTTCGGTTTTCCCGTATTTTCATTTATACATCCACACACTCATACATTCATACACTTACCGCTCCACAAAACGAACACCTACACAGATACATTTTGTTCGTGCCTTGACCGCTCACACTGATACATTCGCACGCTCATAGCCTTGCACGAATACACATCCTCATACACACCAGAACAGAACAAACACATATGTAGGTACATGGCATTCGTCAATGCTGCTAGGTTGATAGAAACATGGTGAAATTTTACTTATTATAACAAGATGATGCCAAGCGCAACATATTATTTCCGTTGCAAAATTGTGTTACTATAGGTACAATGTTGTCAATGTTAATGTTATTCTGTTAATATTATGTTAATGGCAACCTTGCGGCTAAGGCACGGACCTGGACACAGAACACATAAACACATAGTCACATATACACGCTACCACTCATTCCAGCCAGCATGAAGACAGGCTGTCGTTGCAGGCTCGCAACCGCCGCACAGTGTTTCGTGTAGAACAAGCTAGCTGGACAAAATTATTTTATGAGATTTTCCGTTTCATATGCAGTCATTTATTACAAAAACTTCATTTTTTTCAGCCATATGTTCTTTTTTTTAATTTTTTTCCCAAAATTTTACTTCATTTGCATACATTTGCTTATTTCATATACAGTAACTCATGTGAATAAGTGACACAGATCCAAAAAAATTTAAAGGACTTAAGAATATTACTTTATTGTACTTAAATTGAATGGACTACAAATCTTAATACTCTAAAAATTCGGAAAAAAATTAAAATTTTTTATGAATATTCGTCGAATTTTTCAAACATTTTTTAAATATAATTTAGTTTTTGTTATAGATCGTGACAAATTTTCTTATGGGAAATTAGTTAAAATAAATTTGCGAAAGCGAAAATTGTAAGAATTGTCCAAAAAGGGGTGTCTACTTATTTATGTGAGTGACTGTACATATGTACATACATATTTTGTATTTATTTGAGTATTTATCCTGGCACTACAATTTTTATAAAATTATTTTATAGTAGCAGTCAGCAATGTAAAAGTGAATTACAATAATAATAATGTAAATAATTAAATTAATTATGTGAAAATTACTTATTACAAAAACTGAAAAGTAAAGTATCATACAAAGTAGAAAAGACAATAGATTTAAATTAAATAAAACCTGATCCAACAAAAAGTTATAGGGTAGGTTGACTTTTATAATTATGTTATTATTCGCTATCATCACTTTCATTCGATGAGTCACTTGTAAAATAGTCATGAGCATCAGCAACACTACTGTGAAAGCTTGAAACAACTGGCGAATTTACTGACTCCTCAACATTATCGGGGGACAGTAAATTTAAGACTTCTGAAGTCAGACTTTTAAATTTTTTCTTAGGTATCTCCCTAAAACTGTTAACTCATGGATCCAATGTTATAAGCAACATATTCATAAGATTTCTATTCGTTGCCTCACGCGACTGCTTTTGTGTGCTATCATCCCTGAATCGTCTCAAATCTTTGTTACGGGCTTCCTGTGCTTCCTCAGAAAGTTGACCAATAGGTAAAATTGTTGATTTTATAATATCAGTACTATGCACTAAGATTTTATGAACTGTAACAGGCATATTAAACCATGGATAGAGAACTATGTATAGTTTTTTAGTCTCGACTGTAAATTTTTCAAATCTTTGGATATTTATATTGTACCCAGATGTTAATGCGCGAAGGAGATTGTCGAATCTTTTGATGAGCGTTACACCCCCCCCATCCACCCCCCCCCCCCCCGTAGTCTCAGCACTAGCCTCAGAATTTTCGAAAAACCTACGAGCAGTATTGTCGTCATTGGTATTGCTGAAACCTGGTTTTGGTTTATCTACTATCAATCCAAGAACACTTTTAAATTTATTCTGGATTTCGTTGGAACGTAGCTTTACACTCTTTTTATCTGCCTCATTCCTAAGCTGCCATTTTTTTATTTCGAGACGATAACTTATGTGAAGCAAGCATTCAAAACATCTTATCCATGCATTGAGAGTAGACAAACCAAAACCAAGATTATCTCGGTTAGTCGTAAAGTCCCGTAACTCATTATGCATATCTTTTGGAGTGGCACCACAAATATAACGCTTTTGTGCGGAAGAAGTTTCAGTCAAAGCATTGCAAACTTTTCCGTCAACCCTTGTTAGAAGCATATTGTGAACGGAAGCTTCGTATTCTTCGAGCATGTACTTTGTTGGCAACAACGCATTTATCTCCTCTAAAACTTTATTCGTTTCAAAAACAATAAAATCTTTTGTTTCTTTAGAAAAAAATAAATTTAATTGGACGACAATACATGGTAGAAGAAGTTCGAGGATTCTGCCAAACAATGTTACCTTTTTCATCCTGTAATTGAAGAGGAGCGAAAGAAAATATAAACAAAAACTCATCAGTGTCAGAACTGCATGTAAACTTTTGCTTATATGTGCTATGGCCAGGGCTTCCATCGCAACCCCACTTTCTGATTAAAGTATACGCAAGTTTGTAGGTAATAAACTAACAAAAACTTCTTGATTTGCTAAAACTAAACGCTCAACAGTTTTATTTAATAGGAACTGGACTTAATTTTCCGCACGTGTTTCACCCACATTAATTTCATTTGGATAACATTCTGCCTTAGCTTTTCTTAGAATATAAAATGATGGATAAACCTTATGGCCTGCCTTGATGCTCCACTTCCGAGTCACTTTGTACCCATGAGTCGTCGACTTGCTATCTACGTAGTATGCTAAAGCTTCTACATTGCTCAAGCATCTTGCATCTGGCTCACATGTCATCTTTTTGCCGGATATTTGAGTGGTTTCCTGTGATTTTTTTTATAATGTTAGCAACATTTCTGTTGCCGGACATATGCGTTGATACTTCTGCCGCATAAAGTAACTCACCAGGACTTCTAGATTGCAAGAGGTCATCCACTCGACGCCGTTTGGTTTTTTCACTGCAGCTAACAAAGTCCTTCTTTCGTCTTCCGGGGCCGAAGCTACCTGATGAAGTGGTTGGTTGGTCTGATGGCAACTTTGAATCCACCGTTATTGTAAATGTGAAGTCTGGACCCGAAAGCCACTCCGAGGTTTTATTCAAAAATCGCTCCTTATGTCTTCCAGAAGTGTTCCACTTTTGATCCAGCTTCGACGAATTTGCCGATATTTGTAAGCTTAAACTTTTTATCGAATACTCGGCTGCTTGGCTTAAATCGTACTTAAGTACAACAAAACCCAATAATTCTTTATATCTGGTTTCCTTCGAATGTTGAACCCAAATGTCAAAAAACTCAGTTCTTGGTACGGTTATAATTAACTGCTTTGCGTTGTTGATTTTCCGACAGGGTGAATAGTTGATGATTGTTGTGCTGCCATCTTAAGTGTCGTTGATCGTTCTGATTTGTTATCAGTTGTGCAGTATTTATATTACTTTCAGGTATTGGAGTAGATGCTACCAAATGGGGTTGTTTTGTGTAGCGTTCCTGTGTGGTTATACCTGCATTAGGATTGCTTTGTATGTACCTGTTTTTATGCCTT
Organism: Eurosta solidaginis; assembly: GCF_040869045.1. NCBI lineage: Eukaryota > Metazoa > Arthropoda > Insecta > Diptera > Tephritidae > Eurosta > Eurosta solidaginis. The sequence goes on along the minus strand of NC_090324.1, from coordinate 160,017,996 downwards.
GGTGACTGGTGCGGTAGTTTGTGGCAGGTTGAAGTCAGTGATCTTCGCCTTTTTTCTTTTGGTGTTACGTATTTGTTCCCTGTACCTGGGAATTGGTTTTGCCGTTTGTAGATCAGCTTTAGAGGTTCAAATATCTCGTCGGAGCTGGTACGTACATACATCCTATTTTATATGTAGAGATAACTAAATCTACAAAAAAAAAAATTTAAAATAGATGTGCAAAGAATTCGCAATGGTTTTTTCTTTCGACTATTAGACAATACTTGCGACCATAACATATGTAAAATTTAGCCCGGATGTCCGCGGATGTATGTAACTTTTTATACTCAGTTGAGCAGAGCTCACAGAGTATATTAACTTTGATTGGATAACGGTTGCTTGTACAGGTATAAAGGAATCGAGATAGATATAGACTTCCATATATCAAAATCATCAGTATCGAAAAAAAATTTGATTGAGCCATGTCCGTCCGTCCGTCCGTCCGTCCGTCCGTCTGTCCGTTAACACGATAACTTGAGTAAATTTTGAGGTATCTTGATGAAATTTGGTATGTAGATACCTGGGCACTCATCTCAGATCGCTATTTAAAATGAACGATATCGGACTATAACCGCGCCCACTTTTTCGATATCGAAAATTTCGAAAAACCGAAAAAATGCGATAATTCATTGCCAAAGGCGGTTAAAGCGATGAAACTTGGCAGATGGGTTGACGTTATGACGCAGAATAGAAAATGAGTAAGATTTTGGACAATGGGCGTGGCACCGCCCACTTTTACAAGAAGGTAATTTAAAAGTTTTGCAAGCTGTAATTTGGGAGTCGTTCAAGATATCATGATGAAATTTGGCTGGAACGTTACTACTATTACTATATATGTGCTAAATAAAAATTAGCAAAATTGGATGAAGAACACGCCCACTTATTAAAAAAATTTTTTTTTTAATTCAAATTTTAACAAAAAATTTAATATCTTTACTGTATATAATTTGATAATTTTGATTGAGCTTTAGGCCAGATTATTGAATAAAACTTATTTTTTAGTAGTATTCAAAATATATTTATTTTTCGATATTTCGACTTCAATCTGAAGTCATCATCAAGAATCTACGAAAAGAAAACAATTAACATTTTTAAACATACATTTCCGTAGCAAAAATACGACTTACACATATGGATATGTATGCTCGATATCTAAGGGCCACTCACTTTTAAAACCCTCATTAATACATTTAATTTGATATCCATATCGTACAAACACATTCTAGAGTCACCCCTGGCCTACCCTAATGGCGACATCTCGAAAAGGCATCCACCTATAGACCTAATGCCCACTCCCTCTTAAAATGCTCAGTAACACCTTTGGCCCACCCTAATGGCGACATCTCGAAAAGGCATCCACCTATAGACCTAATGCCCACTCCCTCTTAAAATGCTCAGTAACACCTTTCGTTTGATACCCATATCGTACAAACATTCTAGAGTCACCCCTGACCCACCCTAATGGCGATATCTCGAAAAGGCGTCCACCTATAGACCTAATGTCCACTCCCTCTTAAAATGCTCAGTAACAACTTTCGTTTGATACCCATATCGTACAAACATTCTAGAGTCACCCCTGGCCCACCCTAATGGCGATATCTCGAAAAGGCGTCCACCCATAGACCTAATGCCCACTCCCTCTTAAAATGCTCAGTAACACCTTTCGTTTGATACCCATATCGTACAAACATTCTAGAGTCACCCTTGGTCCACCTTTATGGCGATATCTCGAAAAGGTGTCCACCTATAGAACTAAGGATTACTCCCTTTTAAAACACTCATTACCACCTTTCATTTGATACCCATATCGTACAAACACATTCTAGAGTCAACCTGGCCCACCCTAATGGCGATATCTCGAAAAGGCGTCCACCTATAGACCTAATGCCCACTCCCTCTTAAAATGCGCAGTAACACCTTTCGTTGATACCCATATCGTACAAACATTCTAGAGTCACCCTTGGTCCACCTTTATGGCGATATCTCGAAAAGGCGTCCACCTATAGAACTAAGGATTACTCCCTTTTAAAATACTCATTACCACCTTTCATTTGATACCCATATCGTACAAACACATTCTAGAGTCACCCCTGGCCCACCCTAATGGCGATATCTCGAAAAGGCGTCCACCTATAGACCTAATGCCCACTCCCTCTTAAAATGCTCAGTAACACCTTTCGTTTCATACCCATATCGTACAAACATTCTAGAGTCACCCCTGGCCCACCCTAATGGCGATATCTCGAAAAGGCGTCCACCTATAGACCTAATGCCCACTCCCTCTTAAAATGCTCAGTAACACCTTTCGTTTGATACCCATATCGTACAAACATTCTAGAGTCACCCTTGGTCCACCTTTATGGCGATATCTCGAAAAGGTGTCCACCTATAGAACTAAGGATTACTCCCTTTTAAAATACTCATTACCACCTTTCATTTGATACCCATATCGTACAAACACATTCTAGAGTCACCCTGGCCCACCCTAATGGCGATATCTCGAAAAGGCGTCCACCTATAGACCTAATGCCCACTCCCTCTTAAAATGCTCAGTAACACCTTTCGTTTGATACCCATATCGTACAAACATTCTAGAGTCACCCTTGGTCCACCTTTATGGCGATATCTCGAAAAGGCGTCCACCTATAGAACTAAGGATTACTCCCTTTTAAAATACTCATTACCACCTTTCATTTGATACCCATATCGTACAAACACATTCTAGAGTCACCCTTGGTCCACCTTTATGGCGATATCTCGAAAAGGCGTCCACCTATAGAACTAAGGATTACTCCCTTTTAAAATACTCATTACCATCTTTCATTGGATACCCATATCATACAAACATATTCTAGAGTCACCCCTGGCCCACCCTAATGGCGACATTTCGAAAGGCGTCCACCTATAGACCTAATGCCCACTCCCTCTTAAAATGCTCAGTAGCACCTTTCATTTGATTCCCATATCGTACAAACACGTTCTAGAGACACCCCTGGTCCACCTTTATGGCGATATCTCGAAACGGCGTCCACCTATGGAACTAAGGATCACTCCTTTTCAAAATACTCATTAACAGCTTTCATTTGATACCCATATCGTAGAAACATATTCTAGAGTCACCCCTGGTCCACCTTAATGACGATATCTCGAAAAGGCGTCCACCGATAGACCTAAGGCCAACTCCCTCTTAAAATGCTCAGTAACACCTTTCATTTGATACCCATATCGTACAAACAAATTCTAGAGTCAGCCCTGGTCCACCTTTATGGCGATATCCCTAAATGGCGTCCATCCATAGAACTATGGCCTACTCTCTCTTAAAATACTCTTTAATACCTTCCATTTGATACACATGTCATACAACCACATTCCAAGGTTACCCTAGGTTCATTTTCCTACATGGTGATTTTCCTTATTTTGTCTCCATAGCTCTCAACTGAGTATGTAATGTTCGGTTACACCCGAACTTAGCCTTCCTTACTTGTTTGTCCCTAAATTTAAAAATAGAGAGAAAAAATACCTTTTCTTCTTAATAACGGAATGTTAAATATATTGCAAATACTCTAATTGCGAAAGAATTACTTTAAAAAAATTCTACTTACCTTCGAACTTTGAATCCATCAAAAAAATTATATAAAAGTGTTCACTTAAAAGAAATATGAAGCTTAATATTCAACAAGAATTTTGCAAATTAATCAATGCATTTTACGGCCACTCCTGCCTTCTTACTTCAATTACTTAATATATATGAGCAAAAATATCAAAAAAAAGCTAAAATCCCGTTATTTTGTTTGTTTTCCTTCATTTCTCATTACACTTTTCTTGGAATAAGAACTTTGTTTTTGTCCAGCTAGCTTGTTCTACACGAAACACTGTGCGCCGATGGTGCCTGCACCATGTAGCGTGAGCGTAAAAGGTTTTAAACGCGGCTTGGCGAGTATCATTTCCCACGTCCAACGTGTGGCCTCGACCCACGACTCAATGCCGGGCCTATTTCTCTTCACGCCTTTACATTTTTGTACTGTTTACCTACAAATTAAATCACTGGGCTAATGCTACTACTTAAACCTATATCACAGATAAAAAAATTTATAAAAAAATAAAATAAAATATCACAGTTAGCAGAACAATTATAAAAAAAAAAAATTATAAACTAAAATATCACAGATGGCAAAAAAAAATTTATAAAAAATATCACCGATCATATAGTCAGGTAGGTAAAAAAAAATAAATAAATAAATCAAATAAATAAATTAAATAAATGCAAAAATAATCAAATAAATAAAGGAAGTCAAGAAAAATAAAATAATTTAATAAAATAATCACGTACGTCAATTAATTAATAAATAAAATACGTCAATACATAACACAGAACACGGGCAAAACAAACAGCACTACAAAAAAAAAAAATTACTATTTTCCAAAAATATCTTTAGCGTGGTATACGCCGATCTTTTTCCAATTACTATCGCCAAGCTCGTACATCGAATTCCCTATAGCTTTTAGGACTATACATTTTATCTGTTTGGGAGCTAGCGTTGTAGTTATCGACTAGGGAACTCTGCTTAAAGTTTCGGCGATATACCACTTGTCCGATTTTAAACGTAACATCCCTACTCCTGATGTCATAAACTTTTTTACTTCTTTCATGGGCCAACTTCAGCTCTTTCATAATCTTCTTTCTTATCATCTGCATTTTATCGCTTTGCGCTCCTATCTCGCAATCAACATCTTGCTCTGCCGCCAGCTTTCGGTATAGCTCGTATGATGCAGCATGCTGTATCATAGGCATACCGAAAGTGGCAAAATAAGGCGACATGCTGATTGCGGAGTGTGTAACGCTGCGGAGCGCAAATGCAGCATCGCTGATGCATTTGTCCCAATTCTTTTGATTTTCCTTTATAAAGGATCTAATGATCTGCAGAACAGATCTATTCACCCTCTCTGCAGCCTTACCCTGTGGCGAATAAAATGCCGTTTTTATGTTTTTGGTGCCATACTTTTCTAAAAAGTTGTTGAAGATCTCAGATACAAACTGTTTTCCGTTGTCCGAATGGACATATTCGGGCACACCGAATATGTGGAAAACATCCCTCTCTTAATATTTTATGACTTCAGCTGATGTTGCCCTTCTCATCGGTTTTAAAAACACAAACTTCGAGAAATGATCAAGACAAACAAAGACATATTCATTACCATCTACAGTACGCGGATACGGACCCATAAAATCTATGAATAAGCGTTGTAAAGGTCGTTCTGTGACTTTTTGTTTCCCCATTAACGGTTGTTTAAAAGCGTTTTGTGTCTTATTTGCTTTGCAAGTTTCGCACTCTTTAACGAATACACATACATCGCTTGCCATGCCTGGCCAGTAATATTTTTGACGTAGTCGGGATAGTGTTTTGTGAATGCCACCATGACCAGCGGACGGTGAGCTGCGGGAAGATTCTACCAGCCTCGGTCGCAATTCCGACGGTACCCAGAGCTTCCAGGTCTGGTCCGCTATAAGGTCATCCCCCCGGTCGAATTGCGTCCGTTTATACACGTAACCGTCCGATACACATAGGTCGGGTAGTTTGTCCTTGTTCTCGGTCAACGTCTTTTTTAACTCCGTATACTCCTCCGACTCGAAGCACGGTGACTCGAGACACACGTCTATGGCTCTGTCATTCATCTGTATTTCGTCCATGTGCATTCGTGAGAGTGTGTCGGGAACCACGTTTTGCGCACCTTTTCGATGTTGGATATCGAAGTCATAACATTGGAGCTACAAACTCCACCTTGCCAATCTCCCAGAAAGATCTTTCTGATTCATGAGCCATTTTAGGCTGGCATGATCAGTTATGATGGTGAACGGGGTTCCCTCCACGTAAAGTCGGAATCTCTTGACACTCACGATGGCGGCGCAGCATTCAAGTTCCGTAATGCTGTAATTTTTCTGCGCCTTATTTAATTTTGCCGAAACGTAGGCAATAGGTCTTTCGTTCTGGTCATCGTCCAACTGAAACAACCCCTCCCACTCCGTCTGTCGATATATCGCATTGTATGTAAAACTTTCGATTGAAATCCAGGTGCGTAAGCACCGGTGCCGAGATCAACCTTTGCTTTAAAATTTCAAAAGATTTCATCGCTTCGTCAGTCATAGCGAATTTCTTAATTTTTTCTTTCTTGAGGCAGTCATGCAGCGGAGCTGTGTAGGGATTTACTACACGTTGTTATGAAATACTTGTTGATGTTAAAAACTTTAAGTTTTCTTTAAAAATCGAGTTTCAAGTTTTTATATTTCATGTTATTTTTGATGTGAAAAATGTTATATTGGTTTTTGAATTTATATTGAACAAATATAATTGAATTCAAATATATGAATAGTGCGTGTTCATTATATCTGGAATTTCATAAAATTTGGCGATCCTGCCAGGAGCCGAAGAGCGTAATCCTGCTGAAATTTTACTCAAAGCGGAAATTTTACTCAAAGCGGAATATTAGATATATACAACAAATGGCCACCAATTCATACAATCAATATTTCTAAACGTAATCCTTGCGCATTTAAGCTGAAATTTTTACTCAAAGCGGAATATTAGATATATACAACAAACGGCCAGCAATCCATACAATCAATATTTCTAGAAGGCTTCTCGGTGTTACTTTATCTTCAGACCAATCACATGAAATCGTAAAGTTTTGGCAGAAACCAAAGTATTCGAGCAGCACAACAAACATTTTACCGACTGCGCCAATGCATCTTCACTCTCTTCAGCTGCTTGATATTAACAAATTGCTCCAGCAACACCAAAAGATATAGTTCTTCCCAACTAATTTGCATACATAAGTTAAACCTTACAGCAGTGTAAGTATCTTTTGTATTTTTGTTTTTCTTGTTCATGTGAACGTTTGAGAACGAATGCTAGCAACGGTACAAAGCGGAAATCGTCAACTAGAGCACGTCGTACAGTCAAGTTACGACTTATTTGCTGTAGGAGTATAACACAAACCCAAAGTACATCTGAGTCAGCAGTCAAATTGCCCAATACATACGCACATACATATCCTCAATTATGCTCACTGCATCTTGAATCACTTAGAAAGTTCTATACATTTTTGCTCTCAATTAGTCACCAACAGCGCAGTTATATATAGAGTAATTCATCACTGCAACAGCAAACGTCGGCGCTTATGAGTTACCTCTACATTCGATAAATATGTATGTATATTACAATGTCTGCCATTCTACTTTCGTCATCGTTTGAAGAGCTATGACTTGACATAGCAACAATTGCAAAATATCGAACAGTTCATAATATTTGAAAACACAATTTAAAGGCAGAAGAAAAGCAAAAGGAAGCGCATACGCTAATACGTGGATCAGAGCGTCGCTAAAGTGTGTGGTAGTGATTTCAGTCACTGCGTTTCGTGTGCACTTCCTGTGCAGTCATTCAGCTGTAACGTTACAACATATCCACATCAACTATTAAATATTTATACATATATGATTATTATATAATTTGATTTTAATTTTATAATATATTTATAGAAGTCTATAGGATTGTTATTTTTTTATTTTTTTGTAAACCTTTTTCAAAATGTTTCATTCTCCGCGTGAAACGGGCGCGGGAGATAGACAAAACAGGTCTCTTATAGATCTAGAGGATCCATGTGAGTTCTCGTCAGAAAATATACGCAATCCTTACGAAAGGAATGAAATTTGTGCCACTTCGGTAAAATTACCGCAATTTTGGTCGAACTGTCCAGAAGGATGGTTCGTACATGCTGAGACGCAATTTGCTACAAAAGGTATAACTAGAGATTTGACTAAATATGAGTTTGTAATAACTGCCTTGCCACAAGACATTATTGCAAATGTATTAGATGTTATTCAAAATCCACCTGAAAGTGGAAAATATGATAATTTAAAGAAAACTCTTATTGATAGGCACTCCTTAAGCGAACAGAGAAGATTGGATAAAATTTTATCAGATACTGAGATAGGTGATCGGAAACCTTCTGAATATTATAGGACCCTTGACCAACTAGCAGGTAATACTATCGATTCAAATTTCCTTAAAAATCTTTGGTTATGTAAACTTCCAAAAAATCTTTATGTTGCATTGACTAGTGCTAATTTAAATAATATTAATGATCTTTTGCAACTGGCAGATAAAATTTGGGAGATAACCAGTGGTAATGAAATTTGTGCAGTTAGAAATAGAGTTGTTACATCTTCTATTAATATTGATGAATTGGGAAAAAATTGTAGAGAATTTAGCGAAGGCCACAACAAAAATATGTGAAAGTTTTAATCATTTACAATTAGATATTAACGAGATTAAAACACAAATTAATGACAGACAGTCACGTCCAAAAAGGCGGAATTTTAGTTTTCGCAGGAATTCTCAGTCGCGAGGTAGATCAAAGTCTCAAAACTGGTTATGTAAGTATCATTACCGTTTCGACAGTAAAGCTCGTAAATGTGAAGAACCGTGTGCTTTCCAGAAAAATGGTCCTAGTCAAACAAACTAAACAGCGCTGTTGTTGCAGCGACTAACAACAGCATTTTGAATTTTTCAACACGTCGCTTGTTTGTATTAGATAAAGAAAGCAAACTAAAATTCTTAATAGATAGTGGTGCTGAGATTTCAGTTCTTCCTTCATCTAAATTCAAAATTTACAAAAAATCTTCAGATATTATTTTAACGGCTGCTAATGGCAGCATGATTTCGACTTATGGAAAAAAAATATTAAAACTTAATTTGGGACTCCGTCGAGAATTTCCGTTTGTATTTCTTATTGCAGATATTTCAAAACCGATCATAGGTGCAGATTTTTTAGAAAAATATGGAATTTTAATAGATATAAAGAATAAGAAATTAATAGATCCTCTAACTAGTTCATCTGTAGATGCTATATCCGGGTTTTGCAATATTTCATTGCCTAAATTATTTTCAGTTGAAAATCAATATACAAAACTTTTAAAAAATTTTCCTTCTTTAACTTCTGAGCCAGATTATAATAAAAAGGTTAATCATTCGACAGTTCATCATATTATAACGAATGGAATATTACCTTTTTGTAGGCCAAGACGTTTAGATCCTGTTAAATTAAAAATAGCAAAGACTGAATTCGATTTTTTATTAAAATCAGGAATATGTCGTCCATCTAAATCACATGGAACATCGCCATTACATTTAGTACCTAAAAAAGACGCAAATGACTGGCGTCCTTGCGGAGATTATCGTAGGATTAATTTAATCACTGTACCTGATCGATACCCTTTGCCACACATACATGATTTACATATTGAATTCAAAAATAAAACAATATTTTCAAAGATAGATTTGGTTAGGGCTTATCATCAGATACCTGTTGCGGAAGAAGACATTCATAAGACTGCCATAACCACACCTTTTGGAATGTTCGAATTCGTCAGAATGCCTTTTGGATTAGGAAATTCAGCGCAAACATTCCAAAGGTTTATAAATGAAGTGTTACACGATTTAGATTTTATATTTGTTTATTTGGACGACATATTGATAGCTAGTAAAGATGAATCAGAACATTTACAACATCTTAATATACTATTTCAACGCTTAGATAAGTACGGATTGAATATCAAGCCATCTAAGTGCGTTTTTGGAGTAGGTAAAATTAATTTCCTAGGTTACAACATATCGTCTGAAGGTATTCAACCATCAGCGGAGAAAATTCAATCAATTCTTGATTTTGGACGGCCAATGTCAATCAAACAAATGCAAAAGTTTGTGGGAATGGTTAATTTTTACCATAGGTATATACCAAAGCTTGCTGAAATGCTAGGCCCAATACACAGCATGATAACAAAGGCATCGAAGAGCAAAGATAAGGTACTTGATTGGTCTGATGAAACATTGCAGGCATTCGAGAAAGTTTTGCTAAGAAAACATTGTTAACACATTTCAACAGTGAAGCAATTCTCTCTGTTGCTGTAGACGCATCAAATAGGGCTATTGGAGGAGTTCTTCAACAGGAAATCAACAATACTAAAGAACCGTTAGCTTTCTTCTCTAAGAAACTTAGTCCGTCTGAATGTAAATATAGTACTTTTGATAGAGAGTTACTCGCTATTTATTTAACAATTAAACACTTTAAACATTGGTTGGAAGGAAGATCTTTTACGGTTTATACGGATCAAAAGCCACTTACATTTGCATTGAATTCAAAGGTAGATCGAATTCCCAGACAGACCAGACATTTGGAGTTCATATCCCAATTTACTAGTGACATTAAATACATAAAAGGGGAATTAAACTGTGTTGCGGATGCGTTGTCAAGGATACCCGAAGTTTTAACGTTAGAAACCATTGATGTAAATTTAAAAGAGTTATTTATTGAACAAGGAAAAGATGATGAAATAGGTTTGCGATCATCCTATAAAGAAGACATTCAATCTACAGCTGCAGAGATGGTATATGGGGAAAATCTAAGACTTCCTTCGCAAATGGTAGTTCGATCTGAAAATAACTTTGACTCATCTGATGTTCTGTTAAAATTAAAACAAAATTTAAAGAATTGTGCATCAAACATATCTCATCATAAAAATTCACTAGTCTATGTTCCAAAAGATTTAAATGATTGCAAGTTTGTATTAGTTAGAGTTGATAGAAAGAGAACCGGTTTACAAGAGCCATATGAAGGACCATTTGAGGTAATAGAGAAAACACCAAAGTGGTTCAAAATTAATTATTATAATAAATTCATGAATATTTCTATAGACAGAATTAAACCTGCATATTTGGATGCGAGTAAATATAGTTGTTTGGATAAAACAAAAAGAGTTACATTTAATTTGTTAAATATGGAACAATTTGGAACTTAACTTTAACTTGTTATTGTTAAAAACTTTAATTTTTCTTTAAAAATCGAGTTTCAAGTTTTATATTTCATGTTATTTTTGATGTGAAAAATTTTATATTGGTTTTTGAATTTATATTGAACAAATATAATTGAATTCAAATATATGAATAGTGCGTGTTCATTATATCTGGAATTTCATAAAAAGCTGCAATAGTCGCATAGTCCTGTATGAAACGTTGGTACCAGCCCGACATACCCAGGAACCGTCGTAGTTGCTTCGGGGTTTTCGGAACCGGGAAGTCCCACACATCACTACCACTTTATTGGCGTCTGTTCTAATGCAACCATCCCCGACTACGTACCCTAGATATCGAACTTCTTTGAAACAGAACTTGCTCTTTTCTACATTTATAGTTAACTTAGCCTCACGAAGACACCGAGCGACCTTTTCCAACAGACACATATGGGAGATAAAATCTTCAGAACACACTAACAAATCATCCAAATAAACAAAAACACATTCACGTAAAGCGGCCGGAATGACCTTGTCCATCAGACGACACAGTCGTTGTGCTGCATTGCACAACCCAAAAGGCATGACAGTAAATTGGTAAAGGGGTCGGCCAGGCACAGTGAAGGCAGTCTTTTCACGTGATTTCCTCTCGAGGGGAATCTGCCAAAAAGCATCCTTCAAGTCGATTGCGGAAATATATCTCGTATTTTGTAGGCGGCTCAAAATTCCATCAATATGTGGTTAGGGGTATGCGTCCATTATATAGTTGTAGTTTCATTCACTTTGCGAGCATCTAGGCAAAGCCGATTCTTCGTTCCTTTAATGACCAGTGATACGGGGGAATTCCAACTACTGTTGGACTCCTCGATAACTCCCATGTCAAACATTCGATCTAAATCTGCGTACATGAGTTTTTGTATGGCCGGCGAAATTGGATAATGGCGTTGCTTGACCGGCAGATTCTCGTTCACCACCTCGATGACGTATTCCTATTTGTCTGTCCGGCCTAACCCCAGTACCGCGAAGGACGGAAATTGGGTCTTCACACGCTCCAACATATGGTTTTGTTCCGTCGTCAAAACGTGTTGGACCGCGTCAAAAGAGAGGTCACCCTCGGCGGGCACAAGCTCCGCCACACTGGCAGCATTCACACTCCCATTCAAACCTTTACTCACAACACTCATACGGAATGCCTGCCAAAAGTCTATACCTAAATAAACTTGTTGTTGTAGACCTGGCACTATAAAAAATTCTAATTCTTCCATCGAATTATCCCTCACAAATGGTAACTTTATTACTCCTACCACGGCGGTTTCCTCCCCGTTCGCGGTTCGGATATTTTGGCCCCTGATTGGCACAATCGAGGCCTCCCTTCCCCGAAGGAGTGCAGCTGAGTCCTTTCCTAAGCAGCTGGCTCTCGCCCCTGAGTCCGAGAGAGCCAGGACCTCATGACCTCCTATCTTTGTTTTGGCGTAAAATCTGTTATCTCCTTTCACGGTAACAATTGTTGCAACTATTTTATTCTTCAACCTTTTAAAATATTTTCTCTTTTCCCTCATCTTCTCTATCATCATAAATTTTCTGTTTTTCCTACTTGCATTTCTTGTATCACAAAATATTCTTTTTCTTGCTTCTTCGTACTCTAGCTTTCTTTGGTGTAAACTCTTAATCTCCTTCTTTTCCCGTGTCATTCCTGTCTGTTTCACTTCTTCCCTGTTTTCCGTATCCCTTTTCCTCAAAATTTTTACTTGACTGTTGCCGGGTTGCTTACCTCCTGACTGGAGCCCCCGGTCAACTCCGCCAGCCTCGGGTTTCCCTGTTTGGGTTTAAAAATACAGAAGGACGCGTCACTGCCACAAGCAAAACAGACCATACTGTGAAACGCGGACGAACATTTACTTGGTTTTTGTGCTTCTGCCGGGTTTTTCACATAGTGATCCACCGGCATACCGCACGAAAAACACAACATTCAATGGAAGGAAGACGCACAAAAGGAATTGAACGTGGATTTAGACGCAGGACTAACGGAGTCACTAACAGACGGACGGGCACTATTTGGATGGGCTGCGATTTGGGGTTGGGGTGGACGTTGAGGCTTCCTCTCAAAAGCTTCTATTTTTGGTTCCCTTAACTGCTCTGGAGGCTCGAAACCTATCTCGCTGGCTATTTTGGACCTGCTCTTGTTTTCCTTGATGAGTTTCTCAGCTCTCTTGCATTCCGCCTTGAGCTCCGCCAACGAGTCCATTTTTATGGCGAAGGTCAAGTTGGCCAGGTACGGTTTGAGGTTGCCCTTGATGATGCCAACCAACTCCTTTTCAGGGATCCTCTTCCGCAAACGGAACGTCATGTTGTGGACTTCGGCATAGAAGTCATCGAAAGCTTCCACGGGCAGCTGTTTCCTCTCCATTATTTCACGGATTATTTCATAGTCGGACTCAGCAGACTTGAAGTGGCTTAGCATCTCGGCCTTCAGCTCATAATAGCCGAAGTCGGGCTCGTCCGCATGGTCCTCGAGGACCTGCCAGTACCACTTCAAGGCGCCGCCGGAAACCAGACTATGAAAGTCCGTGAAGAGCTGGAAGAAGGAAATATTATGCTGCTCGCGCTTCCTCTCTACCCGAAAGATGAAGCTTTCGACGCTTATGCCTTTATTGGTCCCATCGAATTTGATGTGCCACTTTTCTAAATCTAGCTTTTTCCACCTTGGGGGTTACCACTATCTCTCTCGGTAGTCTGATTGGTAACCGGAGTACCGTCGCTAGCAGTAGTTCCCTCCCTCTGGTTCCGAGGCTGGGGCGTGGATGACAAGGCGGAATGATGTCCCGACGCTTGTGCAGAAGCCTCCATTTCTGCTACGCGCCCACCAAGATTCCCCACATTGGTTTTGATGTTCCGCACCTCTGCCGCCATTTCTACAACCAAATCCTGTTGTTGCGCCATCATCGCCATCATTCGGCTTAGCTGTTCAACATTGGTTGCATTTTCACTGGCATCCGCGCGGGGAACACCAAGGCCGCCGGAAACCGTTGGTGGTGCGTTCACTGCAGAAACACCGCCCCCGGCCACCCACGTCCTCACTATCCGACATCTGGCACACCAAATAAATTTTTGTGAGAAGTTCAAACTATTTTCGGACTCGTTTAACAACACCCCGTTCGCGAAAGAGATCCTAATCGGGCGTTCAGGGCCAAAAGATCCGAAGATCTGCGAAGCGCACCTATTAAAATAGTCTGTGGGCACAAATTCGACGACCCTCGGAATACCAGTGTCGATCTGGTTGAAAACTGAACCCACTATTTGATTTTCAAGCGCTCGAGTGTGACTTCTCGTAACGCGCCAATCGGAATTTAAAATCCCCAATCCCCCAATTACGCGGTTCTCTGTCTCTTTATCAGACATTCACTGTCTGAACAATAAATTTATGTCAAAAATTTGGAAAAAAAAACAAAAGAATCTATTTAACCAGACACCCTAATATATCCAAGGACACGATATCCAAACCGCAAGTCCCCACCGACAGACAACCCAAATGGAAAGAAAAAAATTATAAGAAAAGATCCAAATAAAGAATTTCAATATAAACAATCTGTATGTATTTGCCGATCGAAGCAAAAAGTACATATAAAACAAACAGAGATAGTAGGTAAATTCGCCCAAACCCAATAAAAAATATAAAAATAATAAATAATATAAAGAAACCAATAAAGGAATTCAGTATGTATGTATACTAGAAATATGTTTGTTTGTATGTATATGTGTGTATATAAAAATTCAAGTGATGGTGTGGATATATAAAAAACTGAAATTTTATGTCTTAAATGCCTAGAAAGGAATTAAAAAAATTCACCCAAAATCCATGATCAAAAGTACAACAGACCAATAAAAACTTAGTGCTAGGTATGACAAAAAAAATTCAAAGATATTCTGAAATTTATAGAATATGCTAACACCTACAAAATTCAAGTGTGTACGATTTTCAACGTATGTATGTGTCTGTAATTTTTTTTTTCCTAATAACAAAAATGGAACGCAAGTATGAAACAAACTTAAGAACGATATAGTATAAAAAACTCGAAAGTTTTCAAACGCAATTTCAGAAAAAATGTTTCGAAACTATCTTCATAAGCAAATCATCAACAATAAAAATTGTCACTGAGAGCCAAGATTAAAAAAAAACTCAAATTTGAAATTTGCAAAAAAAAAAGACAAAATCACTAATGAAACTGAGTGTATATATCTTGGTGTGTGTGGTGCTGCCTTGGCGAAGGTTCGGTTAAGGCAGCGTCTTCGTCCGTATCTAACATCTAGTGTCAAGTCCGCCGTCACGCTGTCCGTGGAAGTGTGGCACATCACGCTCATGGGCTTATCCCTAAGAGTGGATGCCACACCTCCTCTCCTAACTATCGTGGCGACGACTGCAAACCTCACTTACCAGCAGTGCTGGACTCCCGGCAAGGTAGCTTAAACAGCCCGCCACGACCTCCTGCTAACGTCCGTCATCTAGCTAAGTGTCATACCAGGTACCACTTAATCAAGTTGTAGAAACCCGGAAAAGGAACCCTGGCATGAACACTCAGCCACTCCCTATACCTTTGTCATGATGACACATGTCGACCAGGTGAGCCCATCGGCGTTGCCATCATGACGATCCCTGTCCTGTCAAAAGACAGAAATAGGGATTTGGATTGGAAGGGTGGGAAGGATTTAAGAAAACAAATTGAAAAATCTAAGGAAGGAAGGGTAGACAAAAATTATGAAATTAAAGAAAAAAATAACAAACACGAAATGATTAATTCACATGAAAATGGGAAATTTAAAATAAGAAATGTAGCATGTGTATATTATATAATGTGTGACTAAGATATTTTCATCGCATTAGTTAGGATTAAGTTTAAGATCATTCCAGTGTGGCAACCTTGTCCTACATAATATCCAAAGCTTGCTGTTAACTAAGTATACTGTCCACAGCTTACTGTTAGATTAACATAAACATATCCGTAAGTTCTATTTTTACATTTTCTACATTTTCAAAAAATCTTTGTCAAATTTTCAATAAATAGCGTGTTCCTCTGAGTGCTCGTTCATTTGTATTGCGAACGTTCACTTAAGAGGTAAGAAATAATTAGATAAGGCACGCTGGTAATATGTGGAAGACGGACAATGCAAAGTTGGCCTCTTACATATATATACCAGCGTATATATTTATATGTGTGTGTAAAGCATTTACTTAGATAAACAGCGAAAAGCTGGTCTCTAGTATTTGTTGTTGGATAGGCAAGCATTTACTTAGACGAACAGCGAAAAGCTGGTCTCTAGTATTTGTTGTTAGATAGGAATATAGTAATATATTAGGCGAACAGCGAAAAGCTGGTCACTAATTTTTTTGATTATATTATATGACACAACAGCATAAAAATGGTCTGTCATTACCACGTATATTATTAATGAAATTCTGTAATTTTGTTTATTTTAAGGTTTCAACTTGCTTTCAACTTGTTTTCAACTTTATTCAACTTTCTTCTTCTTACTACTTTATAATTTCCGCACATCGCGTTGCAAATAAATTAATTAAAAACCCAAACCCTTACCCTTGCTCATTTATTATTTTACAATTGGCGCCCAACATAGTGGCAAACCTCTTGAGGAATTCAAAAATCCCTATTCGCCGAAACGAACGTTTAAAAACTATTTCTAACACATCCACAAAACTGCCTACACTCACTGAAGAACAATTTGCGAAATTTCTGCAATCTGTAGTTCAGGTTAATGAAAGACCTGGCTCGTTTTCTCGCTGCACTGCTCGCTACAAGGGTAAACGTAGCTCCGCAAATGTTGAGGAATTCATTGCGGCAATTCTGACTTATAAAACAGTCGAAAAAGTACGCGATGAAGACGCAATAAGCGGTATGCCAATGGTCCTCGAGGGTGACGCTGCAGAATGGTGGCGTGGGGTAAAGTCTGAAGCACAATCGTGTTCTGACGTAATACATATGCTGCGTGAAGCCTTTTCCCCTCCAAAGCAATCATGGCGTATTTATGTAGAGATTCTCGAATTGAAACAGCAGAAAAATGAACCCAACTGATACCTTCATCCGTAAGAAACGTGCGCTATTTTCCCAATTGACCAAGGAGCCAGCCGAAGCTGACCAATTAGATCTATTGTTCGGATTGCTGCACATGCAAATTCGTGATAAGGTAAAACGTCACAAAGTTTATAACTATAACGAACTTTTAAAATAAGCTCGTGAAGTCGAGCTACGCCTACAGGAAAGAAAAATGTATTCTGCGAACACTGAGGAATCTGAAAAGCCAGTCGGTTGTCCAGTACGTTGCGGATTTTGTCGCAAAAAAGGGCATAGCATCGAAGAATGTCTCAAAAAGAAAAATGCAAAAGCACAAGGAACGCACACTGAAAAGCTAGCTCAAGCAAAATCGTTAAAACCCAAGTACGCGTGCTACGGATGCAACGCGCCAGGTGTAACTCGTGCAAATTGCCCTAACTGTATTAAATCCGAGGTCGTAGTGAAACCGAACTCGGTAAGCTTCAATTCTTTAAATTTCGCAATTGGTCGAGATATCCCAGTTGTCAATATAGAAATGTTTGGTGTACCAGGACAAGCATACTTTGACTCGGGGGCAAGAACAAGCGTTGCTAGTGTTAACCTTAAACGGGTTATGGACTACAAAGGGTATATTTTGAAGAAAGTGAGGTGTGAGCTTACACTCGCCGACGGCAGATCCTCGTTCGTAAGAATGCTTAGCAACCATTTCTAACATAAAGATTGGTGGAAAATGCCTCGATATCCAATTTATAGTATTACCCAATGCAAAAAGAACCCTACTAGGTGCAGACTTTATGGAACAAGCAGAGATTGTCTTGAACATGGCCCAACGATACTGGTACTTTGAGAGCGATCCTACACAACATTTTGATTTTGCAGATCCATTGCCGCTTGAGTTAAATCTTGTAGAGACAGTGAAAGTAAGTGGTCCTATTGGCAAACGTAAACAAGACGACGTGGTTATAGAAGAAAACCAGCAAAAAGTGTATATGTCCGAATTTGAATATTACGGCCCGGAAGTGCCAGATACATATTCACCGGAATCTATTCAGAATATATTTAGGGATTCTATTCCACCAGACGTTATAACACCCGAAAGAGGTTACGGTGGCGGGTTGTTCACTGGAGTCGTCAGAGAACCCAGGACAACAGAACTACTTTCCGTAGATTTTCGTTTTTTAAAAGATAGTGATGGTTTAGAGCTAACACGAACCGAAAAGATGCAGCTGAATGCCACTTTAGAAGCGCATCCGAAAGTTTTCGGTGCATGTCATGAGCCTACTTCATTTGCTCAGCATTATATAGATACGGGTGAACACGAGCCCATCGCATTACCACCATATAGATTGTCCTTCGCTAAATTTCAGGAGTTGAAGAGCGAAATTCACAAAATGGTTGAAAACGATATTATCGAAGAATGTGATTCAGCTTGGTCATCACCGGTTGTTATGGTACCGAAAAAGGATGGAAGCATACGTGTTTGCGTAGATTATCGCAAACTAAGCTCTATAACAAAGCCCGACAGATACCCACTGCCTCGTATGGATGATTTGTTACACGCCGCAAAGAGTACCAAGTACATGCCAACTTTGGACTTGCAGAGTGGTTATTTTCAAATTTCTGTCGCAGAAAAAGATCGGGATAAGACATGCCTTATTACACCTTTTGGGACGTACAGGTTCAAACGTATGCCGTTCGGACTTCGTAATGCTCCTGCGACCTTTCAACGCCTGATTGATCGGTTCAAAACATCAATACCAAATATACAGATATTGGCGTATCTTGATGACATTATCATCTGTTCGCCTACATTTCACGACCATTTAAAAGATCTGCACGTAGTATTGCAGAAGTCGGAAAAGTTCAAACTATGTGTTAACAACGCTAAATGTCGTTTTTGCTGTGCCAGTGTAAAGTATCTTGGTCACGTCCTCACAGCTGATGTTATAATGGTTGACCCAGAAAAAACAATGGCTATTGTAGAGCGTAAAGCGCCTCGTAATATAAAAGAACTGGTATCCTTTATCCAAACTTGTTCTTGGTATCGTCGATTCATTGAACATTATGCGAAAATTGCTAAACCACTCACAGATCTCACAAAAAAAGAATGCTGTTTGGCAGTGGACCGACCCGCAGATTGAAGCGTTTAACAAACTAAAGCAGCTTCTGGTCAGCCCACCAATTTTAAAACAAGCCGCCGATAACGCACCTTTTTGGTAAAAACCGATGCAAGCGCTTATGCATTAGGAGCAGTTTTACTGCAGGGGGAGAAGGAACAAGAACACCCTATCGAATATGCAAGTCGTTTACTTACTTCAGCAAAGCGTAACTACTCAACCACGGAACGGGAAGCACTTGCAATAGTATGGGCATGCGCCAAGTTAAGAGGCTATATTGAAGGTGCTGAAGTACACCTACTTACCGATCACCAACCGCTCAAATGGTTACTAACCGTAAAATCGCCATCTGGTCGCTTGGCCAGATGGGCACTGCAAATTCAACAATACAACTTTTGTATCGATTATTCGCCTGGAAAGACGAACTCGTTAGCTGATATACTTTCGCGACCACCTTGTTCTGAAACCAGCCATAACACTTCAAACTGTCTATGCACTTTTCTTGAAGACTTGCCGCGAAAAAAATCAAGCGAAATACGTATTAAGCAGCTTAAAGACGAGTATTTGAATAAGATAATAAACTCAATAGAAGATAGTAACGAAAACTTAAGTTTATGGTGCAATCGTGGATATCTTATTAATGATGGAGTTCTGTACTGCTATGCCAATGATGCCATGGAAGATGCACAACTTGTAGTCCCACAGCATGAGCGAACTCATATTTTGAAAACATACCATGACGAGAGTACTGCAGGTCATTATGGTGTGGAGAAAACCATCGCACGTATTGCAAGCCGTTACTTTTGGCCAGGAATGCGTACTGAAATCACAAAGCACGTACGTTCTTGTATCGAGTGTCAACGTTACAAAGCTTCCAACATGAAGCCGATGGGTTTACTACAAACCACCGCGAGTAAGCAACGGTTCGAAGTAGTTGCAATAGATTTATTTGGTCCCCTTCCTAAGATCGACGACGGGTATCAATGGATATTCATCGCAGAAGATGTTGCTAGTCGATGGGTGGAAATATTTCCCTTAAAGGAAGCTACTGCGGAAGTGTGCGCAAAAACACTTATAAATGAAATATTTTTTCGTTTTGGCGTACCGAGACGCCTACAATCTGATAATGGTGTTCAATTCGTTTCATCAGTTATGCAACAGGTTGCTTATTGTATGGGTATCAATCAAGTATTTACTCCCGTGTACCACCCCGAAGCCAACCCAGTAGAACGTAAAAACAGAGACCTGAAAGCTCAGTTAGCAATAATCGTCCAAAATCATCACAATGTTTGGGATATTGGCTTACCTGCTATACGATTTGCCATGAATTCCGCTAAATGTCAGTCAACTGGATACTCAGCAGCATACCTCACTTTTGGACGAGGGCTACGAACATTCGACGATATAGAGCATGATGTCCGAGCTATCATAGAAAGTGATAACTTCATTCCTCAAATTACGCCATATTTAAAGAGCATGATAGAAGGGTTCAAGAACGCAAGGGAAACTGAGCAATTGATACAAGATCGCAACAAAGAATATGTCGACAAAGATCGCAAACCACAAGATAATATTGAAGTAGGTTCCGAAGTTCTGGTAACAACACATGTACTCAGCCAAGCGTCTAAGGGTGTCACAGCGAAATTTGTGCCAAAGCGAGATGGTCCATATATCGTTACTCGTAAGATTGGCTCATCCACGTATGAAGTCGCTTCCAAAGAACAACCGGAGATACCGCTAGGTTCGTATCATGCCTCAGCTTTAACAGTCTACAGAGGTAGCAATGGTGAAGAACATCCAGCTCCAGTTCGCCCAATGCGCAGAAGAGGAAGCCAACGAAAATCCAAACAAACGTGTGATGACTGATCGTTCAAACACTCATCATCCGTCAAGGGGGAGACTGTAGCATGTGTATATTTTATAATGTGTGACTAAGATATTTTCATCGCATTAGTTAGGATTAAGTTTAAGATCATTCCAGTGTGGCAACCTTGTTATACATAATATCCAAAGCTTGCTGTTAACTAAGTATACTGTCCACAGCTTACTGTTAGATTAACATAAAAATATCCATAAGTTCTATTTTTACATTTTCTGCATTTTCAAAAAAGCTTTGTCAAATTTTCAATAAATAGCGTGTTCCTCTGAGTGCACGTTCATTTGGATTGCGAACGTTCACTCAAGAGGTAAGAAATAATTAGATAAGGCACGCTGGTAATATGTGGAAGACGGACAATGCAAAGTTGGCCTCTTACATATATATACCAGCGTATATATTTATATGTGTGTGTAAAGCATTTACTTAGACGAACAGCGAAAAGCTGGTCTCTAGTATTTGTTGTTGGATAGCCAAGCATTTACTTATACGAACAGCGAAAAGCTGGTCTCTAGTATTTGTTGTTAGATAGGAATGTAATAATATATTAGGCGAACAGCGAAAAGCTGGTCACTAATATTTTTGATTATATTATATGACATGAACAGCATAAACATGGTCTGTCATTACCACATATATTATTAATGAAATTCTGTAATTTTGTTTATTTTACGGTTTCAACTTGCTTTTAACTTGCTTTCAACTTGTTTTCAACTTTATTCAACTTTCTTCTTCTTACTACTTTATAATCGCGTTGCAAATAAATTAATTAAAAACCCAAACCCTTACCCTTGCTCATTTATTATTTTACAGAAATAATTAATTAACGTGGAAGTGGAAAATGTATCGGGCTATAACCGTTGGGAATACAAAGCAAAAAAAAACGAAAGAAATTTTTGTAAACTAAAATGGCTAAATAAGAAATAGGAGGTGAACTTGACAAATTAATGAAGATCAGAGAAAAATAATAATAAAAATAATGCAAAACAGACTACTAATTTACAAATGATTTGGATAAAAAGGTAAAAATAAAAATGGAAAGACAAAAGCTAAGAAAGGTGATCGGGCTATTACCGTTGGGCGCCATTGTTACGTGGCTGACTGTGGCTGCGGGTGAGGTCGGCGGTGCAATACCCCGCCCAAGACGACGAGCTAGCCTGGGCCCGAAAGCATACCTGCTTGCCGCCGCTCCTCACCACCCAAACAGTCAGCCACGTAACATTCGTTATCAGAATTTTCCGTAAGTATAAAACACAGAACACCGATCACTTTCCATTTAGTTGAGCCTTACAACTGTTCCAAAATTAGCTACCCGTTGAGTTGAACTTTAGCATGCGCTTCAAAAATGGGAGAAGAAAAAACAAAAAATAGAATTTTTTATTAAGATTTAGATCTCGAGCCGACAAAAACATCAAAAAAGGAACCAAATATAATAAAAACTCTAGAAAAAAGAAAATAAAAAAAAAAATAGTATGCGTTCATTTGTGTGCGAGTACTGTAACAAAGAATTTAAATATGATCGCAGTTTAAGACGACATATTAGAAACTATAATGCGAAAGAAGTGAGTTGCAATGTATGCAAACAAAAATTTAGTAACATTCAAATGTTGTTAACACATAAACGTTTACAACATACAACTAACGCGGATGACCCTATATATTGTGATGTTTGTGCAATTAGTATCGCAAAAAAACTGTGGTCATATCACATACGGACTAATACACACAAACAAGTGGCTAGACAGAACTTCACTTCTAATGTTAAAAGCATTAAATCAGTATTCAATAAGCGAATCGAAACATTTGTATTTGAAAATAATGTAAAAGAGGATTTGATTGTTGAACACTTTTTTGCAACAATAAAAAAAGAACTTTGTAAAATTTTAAGAGAAAAACTAACTCATTATCAAAACATTAAGTTTAATTGCGAGCTGTTTTGTAAATATATTTTGATTAAAGAAGGAGTAGAGTGTTTGATGGAATTGAAATCACATCAAACCAAGATGATTTTGCTTGAATCAACTTCTACGGAAAATGATATTAATCTGTTTTACGAGGAACAGTGTCTCTTTGTCTTTAAAAATGAGCGAATTTCAAGAAAGAGATAGTGGTTGGTCACAAAGTGAGATATCACATCTAGAAGCGAATATAAATAAATATGAGCCTATTAAAGGCTCAAAATATATACCTTTACCACCAACAATTCAAAACAAACATTCGTGTATAAATATTCAAAACACAGATGAATACTGTTTCAAATGGGCAATTATATCAGCTCTATATCCTAGAAGCTGTCACACAAATAGATGTTCATCGTATGAAGTTGATGATATAAAAGCAGATGTGATAGAACTGCGAAACAATATTACAATCAACTTCCATAATCTAAATTTTCCACTTGCAGTTAAATCAAAATATTTGAAGAAAACAATCCTGGCATTAGTGTCAACGTTTTCGGCCTGGATAATACCACTTTAGTGGGTCCGTATTATTTTACAAAAGAGGAACAAGAACATCATATAAATTTATTGTTGTTAGAGGACATTAACAACTTCCATTACGTTTGGATAAAGAACATTTCGGGGTAAGACACTAAGAAAAACTCTTAAATTAAACAAAGTTCGTTGAAACAATTTTATTTTTATATATTTTCAGATTAATACACAGTCAATTAACAAAATTTACAAAGAAAGTGTTCGCATGCAACACATGTTTAATCCACTTCCATACAAACGAAGCTTTAGAATACCACAAGGATCATTGCAAAAAATAGTAACAGAAATGCCTTCCGAAAATGAAAAAGTATTAAACTTTAGTAATTTTAAAAAACAATTGCATGTGCCCTTTGTTATTTATACAGACTTTGAGTGTATTCTAGATCCAATAGATATTAAAAATTCTAGCAAAGCTAAATCAGTTCAAAAATATATTCCTTACGCTTATAGTTACTATATCAAATGCTCTTATGACAACAGTTTAGAGAGTTTTAGAATATATAGTGGTGAGGATTGCACAAACCATTTTTTCAAAAATTTAATTGACGATGTTTTGAAAATCTCTGGTATTATAAGTAAAAAAAATACCGATGATCCATTTAACTCCCTCTCAAGATTAATTTCATAAAGAATATTCAAAATGTCATATTTGCAATGAAAATTTTAATGAAGATGGCAGAGTTGCAGATCATTGTCATTTAACTGGTGAATATAGAGGTCCTGCTCATAATAAATGCAATTTAGAATATCAAATTTCGCGCATCGTGCCAATATTATTTCACAATCTTTCGTCCTACGACTGTCATTTGTTTGTCAGAGAACTTTCGACAACACAAGGCGACATTAAAGTTATCCCCTTAAAATAAAGAGTTATATATATCCATATCTAAAAGAATATCTATAACTGAAAAAGATTCTATCGAACTTCGTTTTTTGGATTCATACAGATTTATGCCATCTAGCTTACAAAGTTTAGCAAGTTATTTAACCGATGAAGATTTACATATTGTAAAATCAGTTTATAAAAATAATGATGAATTTACATTAATGAAACGTAAAGGTGTATTTCCTTATGATTACCTAAACTCGACAGACCGTTTAAAAGGAACAGAACAACCTGCCCGTTTATTGTACCTTTCATGAAAATGAAATGGTATATTAATTTCGTCACGAAACCGAAAATTGTAAGTCCTTAAAGGAAAATAGATAGACCCACCATTAAGTATACCGAAATAATCAGGTTGAAGAGCTGAGTTGATTTAGTCATGTCCGTCTGTCCGTCTGTCTGTTTGTATGCAAACTAGTCCCTCAATTTTTGAGATATCTTGATAAAATTTGGTGAGCGGGTGTATTTGGGTGTCCGATTAGACATTTGTCGGAACCGACCGGATCGGACCACTATAGCATATATCCTCCATACAACCGATTTTTCAGAAAAAGAGGATTGTTGTAATATCTTACCCAATTTAACAGATTGAAGCTTCAAACTTCACCATATACTTTCGTATATTGCACATATTGTTGCCTGAAAAACTTGATGAGATCAGTCGTATATATATTGTATATATCCCCCACAACCGATTGTTCAGATAAGGAACTTTTCGTAATTACTGCCCTATTTTAAGAGCTAGAGGCTTCAAATTTCAACGAATGCTTACGTATATAGGATATATTGTTGCCTGAAAAAATCATAAAGATCGGTGGTATATATAGTATATATATGGTGGTATATATAGTATATATATATATATTTTCGCAAATTTTAGCCCCATTTTAACAGCTAGAAGATTCAAATTTCACCGATTGCTTACGTATATAGCATATATTGTTGTCTGAAAAAATCATAGAGATCGGTTGTATATATAGTATATATCTCATACAACCGATTGTTCAGATAAGAAACTTTTCGCAATTTCTACCCCATTTTAACAGCTATAAGCTTCAAATTTCACCGATTACTTACGTATATAGCATATATTGTTGTCTGAAAAAATCATAGAGATCGGTTGTATATATAGTATATATCTCATACAACCGATTGCTCAGATAAGAAAATTTTCGCAATTTCTACCCCATTTTAACAGCTATAAGCTTAAAATTTCACCGATTGCTTACGTATATAGCATATATTGTTGTCCGAAAAAATCATAGAGATCGGTTGTATATATATTATATATCTCATACAACCGATTGTTCAGATAAGAAATTTCGCAATTTCTACCCCATTTTAACAGCTATAAGCTTCAAATTTCACCGATTGCTTACGTATATAGTATATATTGTTGTTTGAAAAAATCATAGAGATCGGTTGTATATATAGTATATATCTCATACAACCGATTGTTCAGATAAGAAACTTTTCGCAATTTCTACCCCATTTTAACAGCTATAAGCTTCAAATTTCACCGATTGCTTACGTATATAGCATATATTGTTGTCTGAAAAAATCATAGAGATCGGTTGTATATATAGTATATATCTTATACAACCGATTGTTCAGATAAGAAATTTCGCAATTTCTACCCCATTTTAACAGCTAAGCTTCAAATTTCACCGATTGCTTACGTATATAGTATGTATTGTTGTGTCAAAAAATCATAGAGATCGGTGATATATATAATATATATATGATGGTATATATAGTATATATATATAGTATATATATATTTTTTTTGCGATGTCGGCCCCATTTTAATAGCTAGAAGCTTCAAATTTCACCAAATGCTTACGTGTATAGCATATATTGATGTCTGAAAAAATCATTGAGATCGGTGGTATACATAGTATATATCTCATACAACCGATTGTTCAGATAAGAAACTTTGCGCAATTTCTGCCCCGTTTTAACAGCTAGAAGCTTCAAATTTCACAAAATGCTTACGTATATAGCATATATTGTTGTCTGAAAAAATTATAGAGATCGGTGGTATTTATATTATATACTTCATATAAACTGTCATTTTTGCCCCTTTTTTACTGCTAGAAGCTTCAAAATTCATCAAATTTCATCAAATAGTTACGTTTACGTCATATATTTTTGAAATACGTGATTCGTAGTCATATGCAGACCACAAAAAACGTGAAGCTTTGCATCCTCACACAAAGAACCTACCTATTTTTATACCTTTCATGAAAATGAAATGGTATATTAATTTCGTCACGAAACCGAAAATTGTAAGTCCTTAAAGGAAAATAGATAGACCCACCATTAAGTATACCGAAATAATCAGGTTGAAGAGCTGGGTTGATTTAGCCATGTCCGTCTGTCCGTCTGTCCGTCTGTCTGTTTGTATGCAAACTAGTCCCTCAATTTTTGAGATATCTTGATAAAATGTGGTGAGCGGGTGTATTTGGGTGTCCGATTAGACATTTGTCGGAACCGACCGGTTCGGACCACTATATCATTTATCCTCCATACAACCGATTTTTCAGAAAAAGAGGATTTTTGTAATATCTTACCCAATTTAACAGATTGAAGCTTCAAACTTCACCATATACTTTCGTATATTGCACATATTGTTGCCTGAAAAAATTGATGAGATCGGTCGTATATATAGTATATATCCCCCACAACCGATTGTTCAGATAAGGAACTTTTCGTAATTACTGCCCTATTTTAAGAGCTAGAGGCTTCAAATTTCAATGAATGCTTACGTATATAGCATATATTGTTGTCTGAAAAAATCATAAAGATCGGTGGTATATATAGTATATATATATATATATTTTCGCAAATTTTAGCCCCATTTTAACAGCTAGAAGCTTAAAATTTCACCGAATACTTATGTATATAGCATATATTGTTGTCTGAAAAAATCATAGAGATCGGTTGTATATATAGTATATATCTCATACAACCGATTGTTCAGATAAGAAACTTTTCGCAATTTCTACCCCATTTTAACAGCTATAAGCTTCAAATTTCACCGATTGCTTACGTATATAGCATATATTGTTGTCTGAAAAAATGATAGAGATCGATTGTGTATATAGTATTTATCTCATACAACCGATTGTTCAGATAAGAAACTTTTCGAAATTTCTACCCCATTTTAACAGCTATAAGCTTCAAATTTCACCGATTGCTTACGCATATAGCATATATTGCTGTCTGAAAAAATCATAGAGATCGGTTGTATATATACTATATATCTCATACAACCGATTGTTCAGATAAGAAAGTTTTCGCAATTTCTACCCCATTTTAACAGCTATAAGCTTTAAATTTCGCCGATTGCTTACGTATATAGCATATATTTTGGTCTGAAAAAATCATAGAGATCGGTTGTATATATAGTATATATCTCGTACAACCGATTGTTCAGGTAAGAAACTTTTCGCAATTTCTACCCCATTTTAACAGCTATAAGCTTCAAATTTCACGGATTGCTTACGTATATAGTATGTATTGATGTGTCAAAAAATCATAGAGATTTGTGATATATATAATATATATATGATGGTATATATAGTATATATATATAGTATATATATATTTTTTTTGCGATTTCGGCCCCATTTTAACAGCTAGAAGCTTCAAATTTCACCAAATGCTTACGTGTATAGCAAATATTGATGTCTGAAAAAATCATTGAGATCGGTGGTATACATAGTATATATCTCATACAACCGATTGTTCAGATAAGAGACTTTGCGCAATTTCTGCCCCGTTTTAACATCTAGAAGCTTCAAATTTCACAAAATGCTTACGTATATAGCATATATTGTTGTCTGAAAAAATCATAGAGATCGGTGGTATATATATTATATACTTCATATAAACTGTCATTGTTGCCCCTTTTTTACGGCTAGAAGCTTCAAAATTCATCAAATTTCATCAAATAGTTACGTTTACGTCATATATTTTTGAAATACGTGATTCGTAGTCATAGTTTTTACATGCAGACCACACAAAACGTGAAACTTTGCATCCTCACACAGAGTAGCTACCTATTTTTTATTTTATATTTATCTTAAAAATCGTTTAGGTATGTAGATCTGTCCCGTCCTTACTTGTTTTTCTTTAACAAATTAAATAATTAATCGTGTATTGCAGCTGATTACGAACATGTTCAAAAAGTGTGGAATATATTCAATTGCAAAAACTTAATGCATTCGTTATTATTATATTTGAAAGTAGATGTCTTACTATTATGTGATATTTTCGAAAATTTTAGAAAAGTATGCAAAGATATCTATAACTTAGATCCATGTCAATATTATACCACCCCAGGGTTATCTTGTGATGCTATGTTGAAGACAACAAAAATAAATTTAGAACTAATAACCCACAACAATATGTATAGTTTTATAAAGGGGGATATTCGAGGAGGCGGCCACCGTGGTGTGATGGTAGCGTGCTCCGCCTACCACACCGTATGCCTTGGGTTCGCACCCCGGACAAAGCAACATCAAAAATTTTAGAAATAAGGTTTTTAAATTAGAAGAAAATTTGTCTAAGCGGGGTCGACCCTCGGCAGTGTTTGGCAAGCGCTCCGGGTGTATTTCTGCCATGAAAAGCTCTCAGTGAAAACTCATCTGCCTTGCAGATGCCGTTCGGAGTCGGCATGAAACATGTAGGTCCCGTCCTGCCAATTTGTAGGGAAAATCAAGAGGATCACGACGCAAATTGGAAGAGAAGCTCGGCCTTAGATCTCTTCGGAGGTTATCGCGCCTTACATTTATTTATTTTTATTATTCGAGGAGGAACTGTTCAGTGCAGTAAGCGATATTCAATAGCAAATAATAATTATATGAGTGATTATGACTGTAATAAAGAATCAAATTATCTCATTTATTTAGATGTAAACAATTTGTATGGTTTTGCTATGTCAATATATCTTCCATTTAGAAATTTTGAATGGGTTGAAAATATTGAAGGCTTTAATGTAAACAATATTGCAGATGGTTCGGAAATTGGTTATATATTAGAAGTGGATTTAGAATATCCATCTAGTTTACATGATTATCATAATGATTTTCCATTCTGTTCAGAAAACAAAAAAAAAAATAAAAATATGAAATATACTAAGCTGATAACAGACTTATCCAAAAAAGAAAAATATATAATACACTATAGAACTCTTAAACAATGTATAAGACATGGATTGGTTTTAGTTAAAATAAATAAAATTCTAAAATTTGTTCAATCAGATTGGTTGAAAAAATATATTGTTTTGAATAACCACCATCGAACATTAGCTAAAAATTCATTTGAACAAATTTTTTTCAAGCTATTAAACAATGCAGTATATGGAAAGACTATGGAAAATGTTGATAAACGAAAAGATATAAAAATAGTAACCGAATGGGAGAGTAAAGGTGGGAGATTAGGAGCTAGAGCTCTAATAGCAAAGTTTAATTTTCATAGTTCACAACAATTTACTGATAATATGATTGCGATACAATTGAATAAAGGTTTCACAATTTACAATAAGCTTATTTATATAGGTTTTACCGTTTTAGAACTTTCTAAACTGAAAATGTATGAATTTCATTATGATTATATTAAACCAAAATATTGTGAAAATGTTAATCTTAACTATATGGATACTGACTCCTTTATTTACGATATTAAAACAAATGACTTTTATGATGATATTCGTAAGGATATGAGCATGCAATTTGATACACCTGCATACCCAAATCCAAATGTGTTTGATTTTCCATTGTTAAACAAAAAGGTTTTGGGTATGATGAAAGATGAATGTAATGGTAAATTAATGAAGGAATTTATTGGTTTGAGACCAAAAATGTATTCTATTCGCATCGATCAAGAAGAAAAAGAGATTAAAAAAATTAAGGATGTTAAACAATGTGATACTCTGAAACTTTCTGCAAATGATTTTAAAAGATGTTTATTCGAAAAGGAATTGTACTTTGAGTCAATGTATATTTTTAGATCAAAATGTCATGAATTGTATACACAAGAAATAAATAAGTTAACATTAAGTTTTTTAGATGATAAGGGATTTGTAAAAAATAATGGAATTAATACCTACGCTTGGAATCATCATAAAATAAAAGAATAAAAAAGCATAATTCAGTTTTATCTTATTTAACGGTTCGAAAAATAATACTTTCGAAATGGCATTATCGTCTTCTTTAGGAGCAGCTAGGTTAATTATTCTTGAATTTGTTTTCGTTTTCAATCTTCTATTATCAAATGAGGAAGGTCCAAATTTATGTATACTCTTATTACTTAATAATATTTGCTTCTCGCAACTCTTCAGTGATTGCCATAATATCGTTTTGATGGTTGTTATGACCAGCACTTGTTGAAGATATAAGCAACCTCAGTCTATCCACCAATTGAGTCCAGTTCTATATTTATCTTAACCTGAAATTTTTACCACCTCTCAAGAGCATTCAACAATTTCGTTGCCTACATTTAGGCGCACACGTTCTTAAGCTTAGAGTTTTTTGCATTTGTATGGTGTGTGTGTTCTGGTTAGGCGCATATGTATGAACCCGCAAAACAGCAAAACAATTTCGTTGCCTACATTTAGGCGCATCCGTTTAAAACCGCAAATGTGCGTTTGCGTGTGTGTGTGCGTTTGAAATTGGTCTCAAACCAATAAATTCCTTCATTAATTTACTATTACATTCATCTTTCATCATACCCAAAACCTTTTTGTTTAACAATGGGAAATCAAACACATTTGTATTTGGGTATGCAGATGTATCAAATTGCATGCTTATATCCTTACGAATATCATCATAAAAGTCATTTGTTTTAATATCGTAAATAAAGGAGTCAGTATCCATATAGTTAAGATTAACATTTTCACAATATTTTGGTTTAATATAATCATAATGAAATTCATACATTTTCAGTTTAGAAAGTTCTAAAACGGTAAAACCTATATAAAAAAGTTTATTGTAAATAGTGAAGCCTTTATTCAATTGTATTGCAATCATATTATCAGTAAATTGTTGTGAACTATGAAAATTAAACTTTGCTATTAGAGCTCTAGCTCCTAATTTCCTACCTCTACTCTCCCATTCGGTTACTATTTTTATATCTTTTAATTTATCAACATTTTCCATAGTCTTTCCATAGACTGCATTGTTTAATAGCTTGAAAAAATTGTGTTCTAATAAATGTTTAGCTAATGTTCGATGGTGGTTATTCAAATCAATATATTTTTTCAACCAATCTGATTGAACAAATTTTAGAATTTATGTATTTTAACTAAAACAAATCCATGTCTAATACATTGTTTAAGAATTCTATATTGTATTATATATTTTTCTTTTTTGGATAAGTCTGTTATCAGCTTAGTATATTTCATATTTTTATTTTTTTTTGTTTTCTGAACAGAATGGAAAATCATTATGATAATCAGGCAAACTAGATGGATAAATGGACAAATTGTTTACATCTAAATAAATGAGATAATTTGATTCTTTATTACAGTCATAATCACTCATATATTTATTATTTGCTATTAAATATCTCTTACTGCACTGAACAATTCCCCCTCTAATACCCCGCTTTATAAAACTATACATATTGTTATCGGTTATTAGTTCTAAATTTATTTTTATTATCTTCAACATAGCATCCCAAGATAACCCTGCGGTGGTATAATATTGACATGGATCTAAGTTATAGATATCTTTGCATACTCTTCTAAAATTTTCGAAAATGTCACATATTAGTAAGACATCTACTTTCAAATATAACAATAAATAATCCATTATGTTTTTGCATTTGAATATATTCCACACTTTTTGAGCATGTTCGTAATCAGCTGCACTACACGATTCATTATTTAATTTATTAAAGGAAAATGAACAAGCAGGTAGCTCTGTTTCTTTTAAACGGTCTATCGAGTTTAGGTAATCATAAGGAAATACACCCTTATGTTTCACTAATGTAAATTCATCATTATTTTTATAAACTGATTTTACAATATGTAAATCTTCATCGGTTAAGTAACTTGCTAAACTTTGTAAGCTAGATGGCATAAATCTGTATGAATCCAAAAAACGAAGTTCGATAGAATCTTTTTCAGTTATAGATATTCTCTTAGATATGGATGTATATAACTCTTTATTTAAGGGAATAATTTTAATGTCGTCTTGTGTTGTCGAACGTTCTCTAACAAACAAATGACAGTCGTAGGAAGAAAGATTGTGAAATAATATTGGCACGAAGCGCGAAATTTGATATTCTAAATTGCATTTATTATGAGCAGGACCTCTATATTCACCAGTTAAATGACAATGATCTGCAACTCTGCCATCTTCATTAAAATTTTCATTGCAAATATGACATTTTGAATATTCTTTATGAAATTAATCTTGAGAGGGAGTTAAATGGATCATCGGTATTTTTTTTACTTATAATACCAGAGATTTTCAAAACATCGTCAATTAAATTTTTGAAAAAATGGTTTGTGCAATCCTCACCACTATATATTCTAAAACTCTCTAAACTGTTGTCATAAGAGCATTTGATATAGTAACTATAAGCGTAAGGAATATATTTTTGAACTGATTTAGCTTTGCTAGAATTTTTAATACCTATTGGTTCTAGAATACACTCAAAGTCTGCATAAATAACAAAGGGCACATGCAATTGTTTTTTTTAAATTACTAAAGTTTGATACTTTATCATTTTCGGAAGGCATCTCTGTTACTATTTCATGGCAATGATCCTTGTGGTATGCTAAAGCTTCGGTTGTATGAAAGTGGATTAAACATGTGTTGCATGCGAACTCTTTCTTTGTAAATTTTGTTAATTGAATGCGTATTAATCTGAAAATATATAAAAATAAAAGTTGTTTTGGCGAACTTTGTTTAATTTAAGAGTTTTTCTTAGTGTCTTACCCCGAAATGTTCTTTATCCAAACGTAATGGAAGTTATTAATGTCCTCTAACAACAATAAATTTATATGGTATTCTCGTTCCTCTTATGTAAAATAATATGGGCCCACTATAGTGGTATTATCCAGGCCGAAAACGTTGACACTAATGCCAGGATTCTTTTCTTCAAATATTTTGATTTGTTTTACCGCAAGTGGAAAATTTAGATTATGGAAGTTGATTGTAATATTGTCTCGTAGTTCTATCACATCTGTTTTTATATTGTAACGAATTTCCTGCAAATCCTCTTATTTGCCCTTTTGCTAGGATCGTATCGCTAAACTGTTGGATAAATAACTCCAATATTGAATAATGGAAAAATGGCCTTTATTAAAATACTTCACAATAACACTCAAACTGTGCAACGAATATCTTAATAACCAAACTGATAGCTTAAAGGAAACTGACTTTCAAAATAATAGTGCTATTGCTCGCTAGATATCGTCTTACTCGTAACTGCTTGACAATTCAAATCAAACTGAATTACTTCTTACTCGCTTGCCCCGCTTTTATAGTTTACGCTGCATACTTCTAGGCTCTTCGATTTCCAGAACTTACTAGTTGTTTCGGCTACAAAATCGCCAGCCACAACTACGTGCACAAATTATTGCTCTCTCTTGTGACAACTCAGATAAGATATATGCATGTGTTTGTGCATTGCCGCTCCGCTGCTCGTATACGTACATATGTGTAGACGCAATTATTTATTCGTTTATGTAGATACATAAAGATTGAATTATTGATGTGAATGTTTGTAGTCTCTCGCGCGCACATAGGCATATAAGTAAATGCATCTGTATGTGACATCTCTCTGGGCTGCCTTATATATGTGTATACTTGATTTGATTATTAACGTAAATACTGCTTGGCATGGCCTTAGCATCGCCTTAGTGATGGGATAATTTAGTGATGCTAATATCCGTGACAATATCATCAACTTCATATGATGAACATCTATTTGTGTGACCGCTTCTAGGATATAGAGCTGATATAATTGCCCATTTGAAACAGTATTCATCTGTGTTTTGAATATTTATACACGAATATTTGTTTTGAATTGTTGGTGGTAAAGGTATATATTTTGAGTCTTTAATAGGCTCATATATATTTATATTCGCTTCTAGATGTGATATCTCAATTAGTGACCAACCACTATCTCTTTCTTGAAATTCGCTCATTTTTGAAGATGAAATGACACACTGGTCCTCGTAAAACAGATTAATATCATTTTCCGTAGAAGTTCATTCAAGCAAAATCATCTTGGTTTGATGTGATTTCAATTCCATCAAACACTCTACTCCTTCTTTAATCAAAATATATTTACAAAACAACTCGCAATTAAACTTAATGTTTTGATAATAAGTTAGTTTTTCTCTTAAAGATTTACAAAGTTCTTTTTTTATTGTTGCAAAAAAGTGTTGAACAATCAAATCCTCTTTTACATTATTTTCAAATATAAATGTTTCGATTCGCTTATTGAATACTGATTTAATGCTTTTAACATTAGAAGTGAAGTTCAGTCTAGCCTCTTGTTTGTGTGTATTAGCCCGTATGTGATATGACCACAGTTTTTTGCGATATTAATTGCACAAACATCACAATATATAGGGTAATCCGCGTTAGTTGTATGTTGTAAACGTTTATGTGTTAACACCATTTGAATGTTACTAAATTTTTGTTTGCATACATTGCAACTCACTTCTTTCGCATGATAGTTTCTAATATGTCGTCTTAAACTGCGATCATATTTAAATTCTTAGTTACAATACTCGCGCACAAATGAAGGCATACTATTTTTTTTTTTTATTTTTTTTTTCTAGAGTTTTTATTATGTTTGGTTCATTTTTTGATGTTTTTGTTTTTTCTTCTCCGATTTTTGAAGCGCAGGCTATAGTTCATCTCAACGGGTAGCTAATTTTGGAATAGTTGTAAAGCTCAACTAAATGGGAAGTGATCGGTGTTCTGTGTTTTATACTCACGGAAGATTCTGATAACGAATTTAATTAAATGAAATACAGCATGAAGTTTTATTTACATATATATACATATAAATATGTTTCAATGTGTACGGTTAAGGTTTCTTATCAGTGTGATGGTTTAATAAAATTGCCATGTACAAACATATGTGTAAGTATGTAAATACAAACTTATACCCTAATAAAAAGAAAAATAAAATGTTCAATAATGGAAAATCATGAGTTCAATATTAAGATAACCTTTAGTTAACAATCTGCCCCTGGTCGGGTGCCCGACAGGCACGTTTTGCAGACGAGAAAAAAGGGGGGTGGTACTACAAGTGCCCATCGACTCCTTTTTGGAAAAAAGAGAGGGGGTGGGTGGAAGATTTGATAGCAGTCGCTCGATTAGAAATCTATGGGACTCTTTAAAATGGTTCGGGTGAAGTCTAGGACTCATTAGAAATATGAGGGGACATTTAAAAATTTGCGGCCCTTTAAAAATATAAGGCCCCCCATTTAACGATCCTCTCCTGAACGGCAAAGCTCTGCTAAAGGTAAAAAGCTCTAAGCTTTTTCTTATACACCACTAAGCTTTTTCTTATGCGCCACCTAGCGGAAGATTAGCCAGAATACAAACCGAAAAAACGTATGCGCCACCTAGCGGAATTGTTGAATGATTTTGAGAGGTGGTAAAAATTTTAGGTCAAGATAAATATAGGCCTGCTTTCATTCCATCGGTCAGACTCGTCCCAGACGGTTCCGAAAATAATGAACTGGTCCCATTCCTAAGGCCAGACTGATGACAGACGGATGCAAAAGTATAGAGTTTTTTGGGTGAGACATGCACCGAGTTTTCCATACAAAATGTGGTCCAGAACATATATAAACACACTACTCATACAAGAATAGAAAGCGACCTATGAAATAAAATCGCCACTAGGTGGCGCAAGTATCGATATATTCAAAAAATCGTATTTGTGATTCGATCTGGCTCATATTTGGAACACATAATACATACATGAATAGAAAGCGACCTATGATGTCCGATTTGGCTCATATTTGGAACAAATATTACATACAGTCCGGTAGAAGTGACATCAAAATATTTTGGAGTTGGAGGAGGGACAAGCATACGTGGCGCAGAGTCGAGTAGTCTTTGGAATGATTATTTTGAGGACTTAGGTTGTAACAAATTGTCAGGAAAGAGTCCTTGTAATAATGAGTCACTAAATGAACTAAATAGAATCAGAAATAATAGGCAATTAAATAAAGACTAAAAACTTGAAAATAAAATAATAACATTTTTTTTTTTAATTTAAACGGTTTTATTGAAAACAATGCATACATGAAGTAATAATAATACTAAAAGCTAGAAAATAATTAGGTAGGTCATGGGTACTAGACCTCATAATCCTCATCATTCTAGGGCGTTGATCAGACAATTAAATAAAAGCGTTGACGCATCAAATTTCTATTGATAGCCATATATAAGACCAAATGAACCTTAATCAGGTTATGCTACGCCTCACATTTTTAGAAATTTCACGCGCCTAACGCTTTTATTTGTCTGAGCAACGCCTTGAACTCGATTCGAACCCGCGATCTTACAAATTAGTAGGCCGATATAACAACAAAAATTATTTACAACATTATTGCATATTACAACAACTAAGGCATGACGTAGCTGAATGAGTTTGTAACCATTTCAACTATCGTAGGAGTGCGGGTTCGACTCCCACTCCCGGGAGAAAAGGTTTGGAGAGCTTTACAAGGTATAATCGAAACAGCTGTCGCCTTGTCCGTCCTGATGTCACGTTGTTTAAATTTTTCCCAAATTATTAAATAAATTATAAAATTATTTACTTTAAATTTACAAACTTACTTATTCTAAACATCTTCTTACATACATATATACTTTAAACCATACATACTTACATATCTACATACAAATCGACATAAATATGTACCTTCATTTTTGTGTTGATTTGTGACGACTGTGGGAAATACAGTATCAGCAAATTTGCCTAAATGCAAATTTGGTTTGGTCGCGCGGTGCACACACATCTGTATTAAATCGTGGGAATTGCGCTATCAGCAACAATTAATAAATTCGCCGCTTTGTGTTGATTAAAGTTTAGACTCATTTTGTCACAGGGTAGCACATCAAGTGGTTTACCCGTTTGGCATTGAAATTGTTGGCTGTTTACACTACACTATGCGCACTTCCTTTGCTGCACAGAGGCGTGTACGTATCTTGGTTACCACAACTAAGTGTTAGCTACCCATAGTTCATTCAGGAGCACCTTTCTTTCGCTATGGCAAATATATTTGTCGCTTTGATTACTTACTTACTTACTTACTTAATTGGCGCTTAACCGTCTAAACGGTTATGGCCATCCAACAAGGCTCGCCAGTCGCTTCTTCGCTCCGCCAACCGGCGCCAATTGGTCACACCAAGGGAGTTTAAATCGTTTTCCACTTGGTCCTTCCAACGGAGTTGGGGCCGCCCTCTACCTCTGCTTCCATAGGCGGGTTCCGTTAGAAACACTTTCTTGGCCGGAGCATCATCTTTCATTCGCATAACATGGCCTAGCCAGCGCAGCCGCCGCGTTTTAATTCGCTGGACTATGTTGATGTCTGCGTATAGCTCGTACAGCTCATCATAAAATCTTCTTCGGCACTCGCCATCGCCAACGCGTAGAGGTCCATAAATCTTTCGAAGAACTTTTCTCTCGAACACTCCCAAAGCCGCTCCATCTGCTGTTGTCATGGTCCATGCTGCTGCCCCATATAGCAGGACGGGTACGATAAGTGACTTGTAGAGTATGATTTTGCTGGATGACAGCAGGTACTTCGTTTTGTCCTCATTCACCATCAAACCCATCTTTACCGCTTCTTTTTCCAGTTTGGAGTAAGCAGAACTAACAGCGCGGGTGTTTAGGCCGATGATATCAATGTCATCAGCATATGCCAGTAATTGCACGCTTTTTAAATATATTGTTCCAGTGCGGTTAAGTTCTGCAGCTAGTATAATTTTCTCCAGCATCAAATTAAAGAAATCGCACGATAGGGGGTCACCCTGTCTGAAACCTCGTTTAGTTTCGAACGGCTCGGAGAGGTCCTTCCCAATTCTGACTGAGCTGATGGTGTTGCTCAACGTCATTTTGCACAGCCGTATAAGTTTTGCGGGGAAACCAAATTCAAACATAGCGGCATATAGGCAGCTCCTTTTCGTGCTGTCGAAGGCGACTTTAAAGTCGACGAAGAAGTGATGTGTGTCGAT
Source organism: Eurosta solidaginis (assembly GCF_040869045.1). Lineage (NCBI taxonomy): Eukaryota > Metazoa > Arthropoda > Insecta > Diptera > Tephritidae > Eurosta > Eurosta solidaginis. Next base: position 159,979,450 of record NC_090324.1, on the reverse strand, counting down.
TCTCTTTTCACGGTTTTTTTTCCAAGATTTGGCGCATTGTGAAAATCTGTTCGGTGGTAGATTTACCAGGTCTGAAGCCGCACTGATAAGGTTCAATCAGCCAGTTCACGGTGAGCTTCAATCTTTCGCTCAATACACTTGAAAGGACCTTATATGCGATATTAAGAAGGCTGATTCCACGATAGTTGGTGCATTTTGCAGTATCCCCCTTCTTGTGGACTGAGCAAAGAACACTTAGATTCCAACCGTAGGGCATGCACTCGTTCGCCCATATTTTGCTAAGAAGCTGCTGCATGGGCCTTACCAACTCCTCGCCGCCGTACTTGAATAGCTCCGCGGGCAATCCATCAGCGCCCACGGCCTTGTTGTTTTTCAATCTGGTTATTGCTATTCTAACTTCGTCATAATCGGGCGGGGGACATATACTCCATCATCATCGATTGCGGGATTGGGTTCTTCATCTCTGCGCGGTGAATCGCTGCCTCCATTTAGGAGAGCAGAGAAGTATTCCCTCCATAATCTAAGCACTCTCTGGACATCAGTTACAAGGTCGCCGTTTTCATTCCTACAGGAGTTTGCCCCGGTCTTAAAACCTTCCGTCTGTCCCCGTATTTTTTGGTAGAATTTTCGGGCGTTATTTCTGGTGGCTAGCAGCCCAAGCTCCTCGCACTCACGCCTTTCTGCTTCTGCTTTTTTCTTCCTGAAAAGGCGTATCGCTTCCCTTTTCAACTCACGATAGCGTTCACACACTCCTCTTGTCGCGCTCGCTTTTAACGTAGCCCTGTAGGCAGCGTCTTTTCTTTCGGTTGCAACGCGGCATGAGTTGTTTTTCCGTGGCAGCCGGTAACCAATTTTTTACTCGACGGCAGTATGAAGTGCTTTGGAGATATGCTCCCACTGCTCCTGTATTCCTTCAGGATGAGTTGTGCTCTCAGAGAGCAGGTGTGAGAGTCGAGTTGCGAAATCATTGGCAGTCTATTGTGATTGAAGCTTTTCGACGTCTAGCTTTCCTTGTGTTTTTTGTTCTTGTCGCTTTGATACTTTGTTTAAATCGTAGATTTTTTACACAGATATGACTGTAGCTTTTCTGCTAAACTCTTCTGTTTAAAGTGGTCAACAAACATTTTTAGAGATGTTCACGTTACACGTGAGAGAGGTTATTGATATGCAAAATTTGTTTCAAGCAATTCAACAAATTTATAATTTCTTTGGGCATAGTATCAAAAGATGGAATATTTTATCAAGTTTTATATATAATAAATAAAGTCAGTCTTTAACCTCAAAGACATTAAACCCTACTAGATGGGCAGGATCTTATGATGTCGTTTTTACTTTAAAAGTTGGGTTTGTTTGTCCAAAATGCGCTAACGAAAACATTATGTTAAATTGAAAATGTTGAAAGAAATGAAACTGTTTCACTCAAAGAGAAAATCGAGAACTACAATTTTATGTTATTGATTTTCCATTGCAAGATCCTTCCTCTATCGACGCAGCCTCTAAAGCACTTCACTCCAATGCCGGTGATCTTTCAAATGCCTTAAAACGTTTGAAAATTTGTCTAGACGAATTGGAAAGATATAGACATTAATTTGAATATTTAAAAATGGAAGCAAATAGTGTAGCAGAAAAATGGTCCATCAGGCCTGAATTTTCTAAAACTCCCAGAGGATGGTAAAACGCCATTTTGATGAGTTTTAAGAAGATGAGCTTCTCCAAGATCCGGAAAGTTTGTTCCAAGTGAACATATTGAAAATCGAGTATTGGTTACATCATTATAAACCAACGTTTCATTCCAATGAATGAATTATATCAAATTCCAATGTTTTGCGGCCTTCTATTTTAAAAGTTTTAAATGGCACTTTTGAAACCGCCTTACCAACAAGCATAATTTTAACACATAATTACATACGAAGTATGTAGTGTGTAAAAGAATAAAATATGCAAAGAAGGAAATTGGGATAAGGTTTACAACAACTAACGCATGACGTGGCTGAATGCGTTTGTAACACTTCAACCATCGTAGGAGTGCGGTTTCGAATCCCACTCGCGGGAGAAAAGCCTGATCCGTCCTGATGTCACGTTGTTTAAAATTTTCCCAAATTATTAAGTAAATTATAAAATTAAAAATTGCTTCAAATAAATGTTTTCATACATTTAAAGCAATACGGGCAATCCCCGCTTAACTCATACAAATAGACAACATTGGTTAATTCGTTGTACTTCTATAAAATAGAACAAAACCAGCAACAATACCAGTTTCTTTGAAACCGAAGTACCAACAAGCATAACTTTAACACATAATTACATACGAAGTATGTAGTGTGTAAAAGAATAAACTATGCAAAGAAGGCAATTGGGAAGAACTTTACAACAACTAAGGCATGACGTAGCTGAAAGCGTTTGTAACACTTCAACCATCGTAGGAGTGCGGGTTCTAATCCCTCTCCCGCGAGAAAAGGCTTTGAAGAGATTTACAAGGTATAATCTAAACCGCTGTCGCCTTGTCCGTCCTGATGTCACGTTGTTTAAATTTTTCCCAAATTATTAAATAAATTATAAAATTAAAAATTGCTTCAAATAAATGTTTTCTTCATACGTTTAAAGCAATACGGGCAATCCCCGCTTCACTCATACAAATATACAACATTGGTTAATTCTTTGTAGTTCTATAAAATAGAAAAAAACAGCAACAATAAGAGTTTCTTTGAAACCGACTTACAAACAAGCATAACTTTAACACATAATTACATACGAAGTATGTAGTGTGTAAAAGAATAAAATATGCAAAGAAGGCTATTGTGAAGAACTTTACAACAACTAAGGCATGACGTGGCTGAATGCGTTTCTAAAACTTCAACCATCGCAGGAGTGCGGGTTCAAATCCGTCTCCCGGGAGAAAAGGCTTTGAAGAGATTTACAAGGTATAATCGAAACAACTGTCTCCTTGTCCGTCCTGATGTCACGTTGTTTAAATTTTTTCCAAATTATTAAATAAATTATAAAATTAAAAATTGCTTCAAATAAATGTTTTCATACATTTAAAGCAATACGGGCAATCCTCGCTTAACTCATACAAATAGACAACATTGGTTAATTCGATGTAGTTCTATAAAATAGAAAAAAACAGCAACAAGACCAGTTTCTTTGAAACCGCCTTACCAACAAGCATAATTTTAACACATAATTACATACGAAGTATTTAGTGTGTAAAAGAATACACCATGCAAAGAAGGCAATTGGGAAAAAACTTTACACCAACTAAGGCCTGACGCGGCTGAATGCGTTTGTAACACCTCAACCATCGTAGGAATGCGGGTTCAAATCCCACTCCCGGGAGAAAAGGCTTTGAAGAGATTTACAAGTTATAATCGAAACCGCTGTCGCATTGTCCGTCTTGATGTCACGTTGTTTAATTTTTTCATAAATTATTAAATAAATTATAAAATTAAAAATTTCTTCAAATAAATGCTTCCATACATTTAAAGCAATAAGAGTAATCCCCGCTTAAAAAACTCATACAAATAGACAACATTGGTTAATTCGTTGTAATTCTATAAATAAAACAAAAGCAACACCAAGTTTCTTTGATACCGCCTTACCAACGCATAACTTTACCATATGATGCCATACAAGGTATGGACTATGAATAAAGAAAATATGCAAAGAAGGCAATTGGGATAAGGTTTATAACAACTAAGGCATGACGAGGCTGAATGCGTTTGTAACGCTCAACCATCGTAGGAGTGCGGGTTCAATTCCCACTCTCGGGAGAAAAGGCATTGAAAAAATTTACAAGGTATAATCGAAACAGCTGTCGCCTTGTCCGTCCTGATGTCACGTTGTTTAAATTTTTCCCAAATTATTAAATAAATTATAAAATTAAAAATTGCCTCAAATAAATATTTTCATACATTTAAACCAATACGGGCAATCCCCGCTTAACTCATACAAATAGACAACATTGGTTAATTCGTTGTAGTTCTATAAAATAGAACAAAAACAGGAACAATACCAGTTTCTCTGAAACCGAATTACCAACAAGCATAACTTTAACACAAAATTACATGCGAAGTATGTAGTGTGTAAAATAATAAAATATGCAAAGAAGCCAATTGGGAAAAACTTTACAACAACTAAGGCATGACGTGCCTGAAAGCGTTTGTAACACTTCAACAATCGTAGGAGTGCGGGTTCAAATCCCTCTCCCGGGAGAAAAGGCTTTGAAGAGATTTATAAGGTATAATCGAAACAGCTGTCGCCTTGTCCGTCCTGATGTCACATTTTTTAAATTTTTCCCAAATTATTAAATAAATTATAAAAATAAAAATTGCTTCAAATAAAAGTTTTCATACATTTAAAACAATACGGGCAATCCCCGCTTAACTCATACAAATAAACAACATTGGTTAATTCGTTGTAGTTATATAAAATAGAAAAAAAAACAGCAACAATACCAGTTTCCTTGAAACCGACTTACCAACAGCATAACTTTAACGCATAATTATATACGAAGTATGTAATGTGTAAAAGAATAAAATATGCAAAGAGGGCTGGCTATTGGTAAGAACTTTACAACAACTAAGGCATGACGTGCCTGAATGCGTTTGTAACACTTCAACCATCGTAGGAGTGCGGGTTCCAACCCCTCTCCTGGGAAAAAAGGCTTTGAAGAGATTTACAAGGTATAATCGAAACAACTGTCGCCTTGTCCGTCCTGATGTCACGTTGTTTAAATTTTTCCCAAATTATTAAATAAATTATAAAATTAAAAATTGCTTCAAATAAATGTTTTCGTGCATTTAAAGCATTATGGGCAATCCCCGCTTAACTCATACAAATAGAAAACATTGGTTAATTCGTTGTAGTTCTATAAATAAAACAAAAGCAACACCAAGTTTCTTTGGTACCGCCTTACCAACGCATAACTTTACCATATGATGCCATACAAGGTATGGACTATGAATAAAGAAAATATGCAAAGAAGGCAATTGGGATAAGGTTTATAACAACTAAGGCATGACGAGGCTGAATGCGTTTGTAACGCTCAACCATCGTAGGAGTGCGGGTTCAATTCCCACTCTCGGGAGAAAAGGCATTGAAAAAATTTACAAGGTATAATCGAAACAGCTGTCGCCTTGTCCGTCCTGATGTCACGTTGTTTAAATTTTTCCCAAATTATTAAATAAATTATAAAATTAAAAATTGCCTCAAATAAATATTTTCATACATTTAAACCAATACGGGCAATCCTCGCTTAACTCATACAAATAGACAACATTGGTTAATTCGTTGTAGTTCTATAAAATAGAACAAAAACAGCAACAATACCAGTTTCCTTGAAACCGAATTACCAACAAACATAATTTTAACACATAATTACATACGAAGTGTGTAGTGTGTAAAAGAATAAAATATGCAAAGAAGGCAATTGGGAAACATTTTACAACAACTAAGGCCTGACGTGGCTGAATGCGTTTGTAACACTTCAACCATCGTAGGAGCGGGTTAAAATCCCACTCCCGGGAGAAAAGGCTTTGAAGAGATTTACAAGGTATAATCCAAGCAGCAGTCGCCTTGCCCGTCCTGATGTCACGTTGTTTAAATTTTTCCCAAATTATTAAATAAATTATAAAATTAAAAATTGCTTCAAATAAATGTTTTCGTGCATTTAAAGCATTATGGGCAATCCCCGCTTAACTCATACAAATAGAAAACATTGGTTAATTCGTTGTAGTTCTATAAATAAAACAAAAGCAACACCAAGTTTCTTTGGTACCGCCTTACCAACGCATAACTTTACCATATGATGCCATACGAAGGATGGACTATAAATAAAGAAAATATGCAAAGAAGGCAATTGGGATAAGATTTACAACAACTAAGGCATGACGTGGCTGAATGCGTTTGTAACGCTCAACCATCTTAGGAGTGCGGGTTCAAATCCCACTCCCGGGAG